>NW_019416415.1:518240-556160 GCF_000390285.2 Anoplophora glabripennis
GCAGTGATGTAAAATGACCGTCATTTAAACTCGTGACCAGGTCATGACGGTCATTACACGTCATAAATAGTTTCAGTTAGGAAAAATAATAGTACTTAAATGTAATTTAATGTCATTTTTCTAAAATATAAATTACTGAATCTCAATATTGCCTTAATAAATTCATCAACAAAACTATATTAATATCAAAAAAGTTTTTAACTACAAAACAAACAACACAAAAAACACATGTTCTTTGGCTATAGATGACAAGTATAAAGTAATAAAACAAAAAATTGTTACCATTGGTTAAGTTTTAAGGACACCACGTCACCAGGTGGAACATAAACCTACTTCTTACCGCATTGACAATGAATATTTAATACATATTAATTTAATATTAACATTAATAAAATCATCAAAAGTATCTATAAAGTGATTTTATTTTATTGTAATAAAAAATAATAATAATAATTTAAATATTTAAGAAACAAAACCTATCATGACGCGGTCGACCGCGTCATGACGTTTAAATGACGGTCATTTTACATCACTGAATAAAAATAATAAATCATAAACTTCACACTAAATCATCTAAAAACTGAACAATGAGGAGGATGAATCTGGAACAGTAAACTTTAAAGCAAATAGAAGCCTTGAAATGGAACTTTAGAATTTAATTAAGATTGCTTTGTCCAGTTTCTACGACTGCTCTCTTTGAAAAAGTTGAATCGACTTTTATCAACTTCACTGAAATTATTAAACGAGTTAGATTCACATCATACCAGACGGGACATTCCAAGAAAATTACCGCCAAAATAACTCCTGCACTACCTTAATTCTCACAATTAGTCAACACATCGGAGAGACAATAAGGGGTGGACATTGTTCCTATGAAACGTGTCTCGTAATGTGCGCACAATGGTCAGGATACTGATCCGATAATGCTAGTACAAAGCCTGTAACTCCATTGTATTATCATGCCAAATCTACAGCGACCGATTTATAATGGGCCTTCCGAAATTCCTACTACCTACATCACTGCTTCTGCGTTTCCTATATTACAATTTAATCTCTACATCTCTTATCTGGCTCACTGTAAACGGTGCCAGATTTAATGCAAAACTCCTTTTCGTCCTAACCGGCGACGTGTTTTTAAGCAAATGTATGCATTTAAGGAACGCTATTTCGCCCGATCTGTACGAGACGTAGATGGAAAGCGAACAAGTTAAAATAGGCGTATAAGTACATTTATGAGGCTTCTAGATACACCATACGTCACAATTCTATAATCAGGAGATGATCTATAGAATTTATAAACAATAGTTGGTAGTTGACAGGTCCCAAAATTATATTTAAAGTAGAATTTGAATAGTCATTTTTGTATATACGATCATCATACAGATCATAAAAAAATAACTTTCTTCGAACACTGCCATTAAATGTTGACGCTTACATGATATTTACATATTAAGTATTTGTCTACACAACGTAGAAGTCTGTTATATCCGGGACCTAAGAAGAAGAAGAAGAAGGCACTGAGTTAATGATTACATAGCCACNATTTTTATCAACTTCACTGAAATTATTAAACGAGTTAGATTCACATCATACCAGACGGGACATTCCAAGAAAATTACCGCCAAAATAACTCCTGCACTACCTTAATTCTCACAATTAGTCAACACATCGGAGAGACAATAAGGGGTGGACATTGTTCCTATGAAACGTGTCTCGTAATGTGCGCACAATGGTCAGGATACTGATCCGATAATGCTAGTACAAAGCCTGTAACTCCATTGTATTATCATGCCAAATCTACAGCGACCGATTTATAATGGGCCTTCCGAAATTCCTACTACCTACATCACTGCTTCTGCGTTTCCTATATTACAATTTAATCTCTACATCTCTTATCTGGCTCACTGTAAACGGTGCCAGATTTAATGCAAAACTCCTTTTCGTCCTAACCGGCGACGTGTTTTTCAGCAAATGTATGCATTTAAGGAACGCTATTTCGCCCGATCTGTACGAGACGTAGATGGAAAGCGAACAAGTTAAAATAGGCGTATAAGTACATTTATGAGGCTTCTAGATACACCATACATCACAATTCTACAATCACGAGATGATCTATAGAATTTATAAACAATAGTTGGTAGTTGACAGGTCACAAAATTATATTTAAAGTAGAATTTGAATAGTCATTTTTGTATATACGATCATCATACAGATCATAAAAAAATAACTTTCTTCGAACACTGCCATTAAATGTTGACGCTTACATGATATTTACATATTAAGTATTTGTCTACACAACGTAGAAGTCTGTTATATCCGGGACCTAAGAAGAAGAAGAAGAAGGCACTGAGTTAATGATTACATAGCCACACAAAAAAAAAGTTGGGTATACTTTTTATGCGACATATATTTTTCGTAGTAATTTGGCCTACTGAACACGAATCTGGGATCAGAATTGGCCCATCACGTCACAGTTTTTTCCTAACCTCAAAAAACTTGTGAAAAATAGTAAAAATTGATGAAAATTTACTGGGAAAATTTGGAAAAAAATTTATTTCCACATCAAATAGTACATTTTTATGTAAAAGACTCTGCTGAATTCAAATCCACTGTCAGAATTGAGCTAGAACGTGTGGTTTTTTTTCTAACCTCAAAAAACCGAGCAGGAATCGCTATTTTCAAATTCTGAGCGGATTTTGACCAGATTTTGTATAAAGGGGTTTTTTGGGTCGCTGATTACGAATATGAATTCACATTGTAAAAATTCAAGATGGCTGATCCAATATGGCGGGTGTACTTTTTTGAAATCCACCGATTTCAGTAAAATTTGGCATCATAAGGATTGCTGGTTGATCTCACCTTCATTAATCACACATCTGGAGCCAGATTTTCATAAATCAAGGTAAAATTTGTAGGCAGAGTCATAATTTTAGGCCGAGTAGGCGGCATTTTTTCGGCAAAGTCACATTTTTAGATTGAAGGCATAAGCAGATGCAGTGATGTGCTGTGTGGCAGTAATGTGTCCTTTTCCTTGAACTTTAAAATTATTAAGAAATAAAAGCATCTAAATGCCATAGGAAAACTGCATAGTAGTTAAAAAAATCTGATTGGAAAACCATAAGCCCATGCACGACTAAATAAATGAAAGAATAAAGTAGAAACTTTTTTGTCTTGTCCCATGGAAACAAGCACATCACACTACACATCATTACATGTGTAGAGTCCTTAAGTCATTTTTTTAAGCGAAGTCACATTTTTAGACGGAGTGGAATCTTTTACCTTGATTTATGAAAATCTGGCTCCAGATGTGTGATTAATGAAGGTGAGATCAACCAGCAATCCTTATGATGCCAAATTTTACTGAAATCGGTGGATTTCAAAAAAGTACACCCGCCATATTGGATCAGCCATCTTGAATTTTTACAATGTGAATTCATATTCGTAATCAGCGACCCAAAAAACCCCTTTATACAAAATCTGGTCAAAATCCGCTCAGAATTTGAAAATAGCGATTCCTGCTCGGTTTTTTGAGGTTAGAAAAAAAACCACACGTTCTAGCTCAATTCTGACAGTGGATTTGAATTCAGCAGAGTCTTTTACATAAAAATGTACTATTTGATGTGGAAATAAATTTTTTTCCAAATTTTCCTAGTAAATTTTCATCAATTTTTACTATTTTTCACAAGTTTTTTGAGGTTAGGAAAAAATTGTTACGTGATGGGCCAATTCTGATCCCAGATTCGTGTTCAGGAGGCAAATTACTACGAAAAATATATGTCGCATAAAAAGTATACCCAACTTTTTTTTTGTGTGGCTGTGTTATTGAAGAAGCACCACATTTGGGAGCGGATATTGACGCCCCGAAAAATATTTGATATTAAAATACGAGTATATGCAGTAAATTGTGGGTGACATAAATGTCAAGTAGGTTCATTGTAGGTAAATATCAAAATTTTCTCTTAACTATAGGATATAGTTTTTGAAAAAATGTTGTTTGATATTCGATTGCGAAATTCTTTTGCATTCTCGAATGCATTTCACAATCTAGCATCAAAAATAACTAGATATATTAAAACTTCCACTTTAAAAGTAACAAGTATATTTTAAAAATGTTTCTACAAATCTTATCAAATGAAATCATATAATGTTTTTTAATCAAAATTAAGGCATGTTAAAGGTATCTTCATAGAGAAGCTAGTAATTAATGACTATTTAAAATAAACTAGTAATAAAATAAACTATGTATAATAAAAAAGCAATCCTTAAAGTGCAGAAATATACAAGCTGTTACAAATTCGCTTCTCACTACAGAGATGTCGGAAACGATAAGAGATACGAACTAGCTTAAATAGGGGGCAAAGTTGCGCAATCAAGAGACCAACATTGTGCCTCTAAAAAATCAAGGCTAACATGATTAGTTTTTGAAATATGTAAACAAAACAAAAATTTTGGAAATCCGTTTTGTTTCATTTCAGCCTTGCTTGAGGTGGTATTGAAAAAAGAAAAACACTTTCTCATGGTAACTTTTTACCTTCTATCGAATGGCATAATCATTTTTTGTATGTAACGTTTCGTATTTCCAGGACCATCATCAACTTCATTCTTTAAATACGGTGATAATGAATTTTTCGAGACAAAACGTCTGAATCTGGTTCGGGTTGAGGCAATACAGTATTGGGGCATGAAGACTTGCAAAAAATGTTATAAAATTTATAGGTCCGTAGGTACTTGAATGAAGTGAAAACAAAAATTGATCATACCATTCGATAGGGAGCAAAAAGATACCGCGAAAAAGTGTTCTTCTTTTTTCAATATCACCTGTCAATATCACCTGAAACAAGGCTGAAACGAAACAAAAATGAATTGCCAAAATTTCGGTTTTTTTTTTTCAAATATTTCGAAAACTAATCATGTTAGCCTTGATTTTTTAGAAGCATAATGTTGGTCTTGGGTATTCTTACCGTTTCCGAGATCCTTGTAATCAGAAGCGAATTTGTAACAGCCTGTATAGGTTATATCTCGTACTCGTATATCGTTGCTAATTGCGTGATAATATCAAAGGTGATAGAATCAGAATTTACATTAAGTGATTTCGATATTTAAGCAGGTACCAGCGTGTTCCTTTTCCATTAATAATAATTACGTATTTCATTATTAAGTTTAGATATATTTTGGTAGTGAATTTATAAATTACTATAGGTGTCAGTTAAATAAATAAACGGCCGTGTATATGTATCTTAATTCATCACAGTAGACTTATTTCCACAAAATTTACGCTATATGCGGATTTAGTCTAGCTAATCTTTACGAAAAATTCTTCTGATAATGGTACTTATTGCAACTATATCAACCTTATGTTGAATTCGAATTTCAAGATAGGAAAATATTGAGTTATTACTTACTACAAGGTTGATCTAGAGTAAATGTAAGATAAGTTTTCCAGTCTCTTATTATAATATTCCACATATCGTTATATGTATCACAGTTATGACTACTTATACAGGGTGTTTCAAAATAGGGTTCCTTCTGCTGCGGTTATAACTCATTAAAATACGCCAAAAAGTTCCTATTAACATGTGCCCTAAAACGCACCCTTAGGAAGTTATATGCCCTTAAAAGGGCTCAAACAAAACTGTTTTTTTTTCAAATAAATTGCAGTTATGAAGGATCCGATCATTTAATAAATAATTTAGGACATAAACTAAGACTATTTAAATTTAGAGTTACACTTACTAATTAAAGAACTAATTACTACTGCAGACAATAGCTAAATGTGAAAAATAGGAAATAATGGGATTAAAATTTTCAAACTCAATTTACTCGAAAACCATTGGAAATTTCGATTTGGACAAAGATAATATTTTTTACGTAAAATTGTTAAGATTTTATAAATCTGTAGAGAAAATTGTAAAAAAATTGAAATAAAAAAATTACGGGCCGAATACCCCCTTCACCAACCTAAATGGGACGCATATGATTTGCATGTGGAAAAATGGAGTAGCTCATGTTATTTAACGTAAGAAGTTATGTAAGACCCATAATTTTTTTTTCTATTTATTTGCGACCGTTTTGTCAATAACAGAAAAAAAAACAGTTTTGTTTGAGCTCTTTTAAGGGCATATAACTTCCTAAGGGTGCGTTTTAGGGCGCATGTTAATAGGAACTTTTTGGCTTATTTTAATGAGTTATAAACGCAGAAGAAGTTTGAAACCCTATTTTAGAAACACCCTGTATAAGTTGTAATAACATTCAGGAAACTGTACCAAGTTTGAAGCCAAAATATTCAATGATTCTGGTGTAGTTGTTTAAAAAACCTGAGGGTTCCGTTCAATTTTTGAAGCATTATACAACCCTTGAGAAAACATGCTACTCTGACCTTGTTTTTCGTTTAGTTTGATGAGAAGAATCAGGGTTGAGATTCGCAAAACACGTTATAGTATACTATTTAAATCAGAAATGAAAAATAGAGAACCTAAGGTTTGAGATTCCAAATGAATGAATTAGTATAGGTCTAGTGTGACTAATGATGTAAATAAAATAAATAATAAAGTAAATAAAATGAATAAAATAAACTAAATTAAATAAATTCTTTTTTTGTTGCATTTCATTTTATTTATTTGACAATGTTAGAACATTGTGGTTATGGTTCTCATGGCTCGTACTGGCATAGTTCTTTGGGTTGTTATGAAGAAATTTTTGACTTACCTTGTTGTTCTCGGACTAGGCATATTCAGTACCATTATCTAAAACTGTATTATGTAGTCCGTGGTCACAATTAGGTTTGACACCATTTCTGTTTATTTATTTCTGAGGAATATCCAAGTACTTCAATTAAAATTTCACTACATTACAAGAGTTATCCGTCTTCCGTCCAATTTTTGAGGATCAATATTACTCTTGCACTCTATACTATAATACTATTTAAATCAGAAAAGCCAATTAAAGAATATAAAATTTGAAGTTTCAAACAGATATACTTAATATAGATATAATATAACAGATATGATTATAGTATAACATGACCGATGATGTAGATAAAAGTACATAGGTACAATTTTCTTTTTTTTTTTTTGTTGATTTTATTAATAAAAAATTGACGTGGTACAACTATGGCTTTATTATTTCCACGCTTTTTTGTCCACAACTGTACAATTGAGTTTTTGTTTGTCTAAAATATTGGGACATTTCTGAATCTTAACATCTTGTGTTCTTGATTTAATGCAATTAGGGTACTCATCTAATTTAATCAACGATTAAAATCAATGGCAATAAAAATTTGCCTTTCGTTCGGTTGAAGAAGCTAACTTATCAGATTATCTGGGGAGAGTGGAGCTCTAGCACAGCAAATGGATTATTAATCTGGCGATATTTACCTAATCGTTTTAAGCAGGCGGGCAAACAGAGTTATAGTTTGCACTTAAAGCTGTTGTCATCGGTGAGACAGATCGGTATATCGTTTTAATATTCCAAAGTTAATTTCAACGAAATTAACACAGGCAAACGTTAACCTAATAAATTCGTACAACTTTCTGCGAAATTTAGTTCGAGCGACAGGTGCCGCTATGAATTAATCGAGCTGCAGCTTGCAATCTAATTTCAATCGGCTCGAAAGTGCACTCGTATGAAAACATTTTGGCGTACGGACCGGTATTTAAAAGTTTGTTTTACGCGAAGGTAAATTTCTCGAAAATTATAAGGTAACTGCTATTTATGCACGGAACACCATTCCCAAATACTTAACCAATTGTATGTATTAGAATTAGATAATGTTGTGGATTAAGGTTTCTACTTCCATTTTGGGCATGTGAGCCCCTCGTTGTGAGCCATGCCAAGGAATTCTATCGAGATCCTCAGGGACTGCTTGCGCTGCTGAGACTTTCAACTTCTGCTTGCCAGCAAAAAGTCAAATGGGATTTTCAGACTACTTATTGAAAACTTCGATAATTTCAGATTAAAATGATGTATAAATCTTTATTTCGAACGATCTAGAATGATTGAAACTGACGTGACATTTAAATGTGACCAAAGATATTAAAATTTACTTCCATTTAATCAAAATTACTTTCCGTGTTCTTAGATTTTCGACCTTCACGATCCGTCAAATCAGAGACGTCCGTGCTTTTATTTGTGTTCGGCGATTGTGTTTTTATTTGAATTTATCGTAATTAATCAGTGTTTTTCATCGATAATCATCTGTTAACTGTTAGTTTTGTGGTAAAGGAACAAATACTGCTGGATTCTTCATTACAAAGTGCTCGAACTGTTTTAGGTTAGAAAATGGTCTTTTCACGTGGAAATACAAGAATGCTCTTCTCACTTTATATCAATTAAAAATTTGGGTTTTATAAACATTGGACGCATGCAATTCTGATTTATCTTAACTAAAAGTCAAACCTTCGTTTGATCTTACACAAGTGTCATACTGTAAGATATTTCCAGCAGAGGAGCTGAAATCCTGAGCCCGACAACCGTACAAAATAAAATTATAAAGTGCAAGCAGTAACAGTTGTAAAACTACCTTTCTCGTCTTCTATTTTCTTTCACCGGGAATACAGAATTCAATTTTACAGTTTGAAGCGCAGGAATTAAATCACAACTTTCCGGTGTCGTCATGACTTCAAGTCTTCCTAAATTTGACAATTTGTTATATACGGATAACTTAGTGACGCTTTAACATTCCAACTCAATTATGTTCGTCTAAATATTGTTTGTCAGCACCAATATGTTCTGAGTTAAACAAATATAAAAAATGTACATGAACCCACAACAATTTCTTGGGTTTAAAATATTACGATTTCTTTTTCTCTTATACTAATAGTTTCCTGATATTTAGATCATTACTAAAACAGTCAATTTATAAAATTATTTAGTTAAAAAAATTAAAATATATTTCGAACAAACATTAGAATGGATATAAATTTAATTAAATTGTATTTTAAGTCTACGAAAAATATAGTAAGTAGTACAATCTTTGACATCATCGTCCAATTCGAGTAGTTCAAATTCGAAGAGTGAAATTAGCTCCATATTTCAATCAAAAAGTAAAGAAAAACTCAAAATTCAACTTCGTTAATAAACAGCATTGTTCAGCAAATTCTAATTCGACTATTATTGTATCATCTTTAATTCCTGGGTTTGATCTCATGACAGAGGCAATAAATAAAGGATTCTACAACATATGAGCAGATCTTTCTATCTTCTACCAACCGCTAAATAAATTGAGAGGTATAGCAAAAATATGGTATGGTAATTGGTATAAATATCAAATAACAAATTATTTAAAAAACCTCGTCATGCCAATAAATATATTTTGGTTATCACTGTTAGATTCATCAGATGTGTTTATTTTAAAGCAGTATCCGATTATCCGGCTAAACATGTTACAGAAAAACTCGATGGAATACTTTTCTCTTTTTCGAAATCCAAGATGAATTTTTTGAGGAAAAAGGAATAAAAACTTTTATAACAGCTAATGGATTAGCTAGAGGAAACGGCCTAAATTAAAATGGTCGCTAATACAGCCCTTGGTCTACCATTACAGGAGCAAACACATCAGCAGACAACTGGGATTCCAATGTTTTGAAAATTCAACAGGGTCTAAATAGTACGAGACATCAAGTAACTGAAGCTATGCCTGAAGAATTATTTTTAAGGTTTCCTTTTCGGTTTGATAGAAATGTTCCTGGGAAGAAGACAACTTTCCAAATTTTGGGGTCCATTGAAAATATTCGAGGTGCTAGCCGATATGTGCCAGTAGATATACAGGACAAAAGGGTGCATCTTGTTGATACTGCCCAGTTTTAGGAATTATATCTTATACGACCAGAGGGCAGTTTGATCAATGCCCTCAAATCTAATAAAATGTACCTCAGAAGAGGCAATTTGTTACTGCAACTAAGTATAATAATATCGTAATAAATGTAACAAATACAATACTGATGATATATGCATAATTAGTGATATTTAATCTTGGCGACCTATAAACATCAAAATTTGTGGGTAACTAAACTTCAGCCCTTCCTTCGACTTATCTGATAGCGTAACCATAGGTCATGTCGGCCGCCTTGATGGGTTCTGCGTTTTAGAAGATGGCTTTATAAAACCAATTATAACGTCTATAGGATCAAAATACATACACTTGAATCAAGTCAAGCGATTGTGGGTTTGGCACATCTGAAGACGTTTCAGTTTAAAGTCGTTGAGGTATGTTAATATTGATGGCAATTCTGAGCCTTCCGATAACACACGTGCTCTTTGATGGTATTCCTGATCCCTATGACGACAATGCTAAGCCCTTTGACGGCAAACGCGCCTTTTAGTGGCACTACCGAGCTCTCTGCTAGCAATCCTCTGAGCCTTTTAATGGCACATGTGCCTTTGATGACGACGTTGAAACCTGCTTAGCACATGAGCTTTTTGACGACAGTGAAAGCAATGCGCATCTAATGATATTGAGTGATTGACATGCAAAGCCGTATTTGCTGGTATTGGCTGGCTTTGTTTGTCATCATTGAAAATTTGACAAAAGCTAATTTATTGATCTTGTTGCAGATCTTTGTTGTTTACTAAACCGATGATGATCAACGTCAGGATGTCAGGATGTACACAACATTACGACTATTTAATAAATATTGAATCATGGGCAGTGCAAAGCGCATAGAAACAACAGTTTATTAATTACTGTTAGAACATCAATATGTTTGTTAGAATGGCATTATTAATATACATATATCTCTTCTTCGGATAGTGTATTTATTTTACAAGGACTATACACTTAACACAGATACAAATTTAGAAATATCTATTTTTGTAACAAGTATGGATACACAAAATAATTCTGTGATGGACGAATCTGGATGTTTACGAACGAGGCGATAGCTGACTCCGAAATATTTAAGTGAGTGTGTACAAGAAATATCCGGATACATTCTGTATAAGCTCCACAAGTCGCTGAAACCTAAAATTGTTTGATGATATATTTAGAATAACAAATTTTTATAAATAATTCAGTCTAATTTTTCAACATGTTATTTTGCAGTTACAATAATTGTTGTTTACAATGAAATAAGGATTTTGCGAACTATTTTTAGTTCTATAAATACTCATTTGTTTTTATAGCAAATGTCAAATCATGCTTTAGTTTTGTACTAAATACTGTACTGTACAGGGTGTATTTAAATGGAGGAGCACAAATGATACCAGAGATTCCTTGGGTGAAAATAAGTCGATTTAACCTAACATACCTATATCCCAAGTCGCATAATATAAAAGATACAGGATGTCAAAGTGAAAAATAAAATATGGTTTTTCCTTAATAATTCCTATAATTTTATTTAGAAATGTTTCAAATTTTCAAAGAGAGGCTTTTTAATGATGGGAAAAATAATATAATAATGATTTTTGCGTGTCGAGTACGTGGTGCCCTCTGCAGGCAACGTTATGCATTGAATATGTAGTAACTTTTTTGCCAACCCCCATATACAGCTTTTAGCAACAAAATATGAAATATTGGACTTTTTTTTAACAAAAAAGGTATACTTATTGAAGATGGCTAAAGCCAACCGTTGAAGAGATATTTTGACTTTCATAAATTAGTGTTAACAGATTTATACCTCCACGAATACCATTCGCCCCTCCATTTAAATTCACCCTGTATTGTGACCTTCCAACTATAAAATGTGGAACAACTTTTCATCGTTTTCTTTTTCCGATATCTAAAATTTTTTGACAAAAAAAAAATATGTATAAAAAACATTTTCAATTTAAAAAAATTAATAAAAGATGCAGAATATATTTATTAATTTTTAGCGAAGATGACAATTTCAATACTTCGGATCACAATGAAAGAGGTTTGAACTCTTGAGCGTTTCTTAGGGATATTTTGAAACTAAAAAAAGTCGGTCTATTCATTATTTGTAAAGTTATCTCGACTATCCTTAAATACGCAATTTTTTAAATTTTTTTACAACTTATTTATTTACATATAAAACAACGCCGCCAGCTTTTCGTTTGCCTCCACTTTTAACAAAATATTTTTAAAACAGTGAATGTTTTTATAAAACAAGTTTATTCGTCCGTCTTTTAAATTTGCAAATTTACTTATAATGTGGTCATAAAATTGAGGATCGGCACTAAGACCTTGCAATAGTTCTTTTTCTATCGTCTTCACTGATAAGTTGTTTAAGCGCTCTTATGTCACCGTATTTCTAAGTCTTAATGTGCTTAAAAGACATAAAAAGTTTATTTCTACCGAGACAATTGTTAAAATTTGGCAAAACAATTTGTATGTTTCCAAAAATACCATTTTAAATTCCTTGTATAACATTTCTATCGTTTTTTGAACTTCTAAATTACAAAATTGTTCGTCTCTGTACAAAATATTAAGTTCGTTTTTCAACTTACCTATTTCAAAAACGTTTGGATACATTTGCAATAAACATTCAAACGAATTTTCGGGAAATTTGTTTGCATATTCTGGAAATTTTGAGGAATCTATGAAAGAAAAAAAATTTAGGTTAAGGGGAAATATATTTCGAAAATATTTCTAATTCGTCGCAACTTTTGCCCCGTTTACTTTAATTTATTTAGAGCAGTAGTTTACGTCACTACGTCTTGAAAAATGTGTTTCAAGAAATAAAACAATATTGTGAGATAGTTTCATTATTAGCTACATATGTAGGTATTTGATAATATAATAAGTATCTATTAAATTACGTTAAATTGAGTCTTACTTTGTTTTGTTGTAAGGAAGTTGTTTTTTTATTTACATGAAATTAATAGCTACCTTGTCCTTATATCCTTAAAGACTTTGTACTATCCCTCACACTGACATCAGACACTACCCGCGTACTATATGCGACGCGTACATTAACCGCGAACTCAAAAACTGAAACTATAAGCAGCTTTGAGCCGGCCTCGATTTCCTCCTAAATCACGTTATTTTAACCACCTCGCATGGAGGGGGAACTGTAGCATATTGTAAGTAAGTGTGACGCGCCTACAAGCAAATAATTTCTGGCCTCACTTTGATGAGGACTAGTGAGGAGTAACAGTATTCAATGCCGCGCTGATGGAAACGGCTAGCGGCAAAATTCAAACAATTATTTTATACTGTTATTTTGATTTTTGATAAATGTATTAGGTAATAGAGAATTAGTTTACCTAACTGTTTATTTAGGCTAATAGTAGAATAGTAGGTATTAAAATATATGGTGTGAGATCCAAATTTTACAGTGAAGCCTGGCCTCAGTTGCTTCATACGACGAGCCGTCACTGGAAAGTCACCTAAAAATTTAGGATTTTCTTTATCGCTCAATTTTTGTGACTAGTGTATTTTAATGAAACGATCCAAACAGACTTTATTGTTTCGGTTTTCCTAATAAAAAATTGTTTGCGTATGGTGTGCCGTCCGCATCAGAATTTTTATTGACATCGTGCGAATTCCTTTCCCATATTATGGCTTCCTTTGCAATCACTAGGTACGAACCGCGTTACACCTCGTTTTTCTATTTAGGACACGTATATCACATTCCTCGGGTCGTCTTATGAAATTTAACAGGCCGATAAAACCAACGCAAAACTTTTTATTACGACATCAAGTGCCGTGCCTACTTTTCGGATCGCAAATTTTCGGGCAATAAGGAAAATATGAACCGGCCTTAACGATAGATCCAAAAAGTTTATATGTCGGCAACGTAGGTAATATAAATTTTAAGGTCCTCGTTTTAGCTGATGCATTCGTATCACTTTAGATGTGTGGTCACGAACTTGGTCCGTCGGGTAGCGACAGTCCGGCAATCTGGTGTCGGCCAGTGCGTTAATTTCACCCTTTGGGTCGCTGTTTTGAACTAATATTTGTCTTGGATGGCGCTTTTGTCTATACGGCAAGTGGAGACCGACATGGACGTGCCACAAATCTTAAATCGTCCCACTTTATTAGTTTACACATTGCACAGTTTGTCTTTACATAAAACAGCACTACACGCCGTCTTCTTTGACCAGATATACTCTGCCGGGGATTAAGTGAGATGGTGGATTACGTGCCGCGACTCTCAAACTCGCAAGCTCGTTATTAGTTGGCCCCGGTATTAAGGCTACCGGAGACACTGCACGGTTGTAATGAAGACTTAAATTTCATTTTGTTGTGCGGAAGGAACGCTAATTGTTTTCTCTAATTGTTGTTTTTGCTTGAGTCAGTTCGGAATTACGCGATTATGTTGATATCCCCTTAATATGTCGCCGTGTAATTACTGCTGAGTTGACATGTCGCTTTTTTATTTGATTTGTCGAATATCTTTTATACTGCCACATTGTCGCTTTGCCCCCTTTATTATACCTAAGTGCTTACACATAATTTTACTTAATATTAATAAGTCCGCAGCCTCACAAAAAAAATGACATGATGACATGAAAACCAGAGACATGAGTACCTACATTGATCTTCCAGTGGCGGCTCTCCAAGTGACGCAAGTGACGCACCGCTTCACCTAAAATTTCCATTTGGTTGTGCAGTTTAAAATTACTTTTAATTTTATATAAATTTTATAATTTGGGTATAATTCTATATTGAAAATGTATTGTGTTTGTTTAATACGCAGAAATAAACAGAACAGTTGCGCGGTGAACGCCTTCTAAAAAAACATTGTCCTCGTTGAGCGCGAACATCAACCTCGTCCCATACAACGTATAGTAGCATAAGCAAGTGACGCTTCACTTCGTAGCGTTGTTTACGGCGGTTGTCATGGCAACGAGGCGGCCAACACGTGAGTAAACTACGGCGTGGGGGAACGAGTGACGCGGAAATTGAACCAGCATTGCCATCGCCCATCGCCTGTCTTTACTTTAAACAGAGTATACAATACGTCGCCCAGTGCACGATTATACCCAATGTCAGCGTACCTTTACCAGGGAGTAGACCAGACCAGAATGAGGTTAAAATTCTTATAAAATATTTTTCTGCGATGCATTCTCACTGAGTTACAGGGTGTTGTTTACAAAAAAATAATAACAGCTTTCCGCAATAACTCAAAAACCCTTTCAGGGATTTAAGTAATTTTTGGGCAAAGTGTACATCTATTAAAGGTCATTAAAACTAGATGGTGCTTATTTCGATCTGACGCCAGGATCGGCCTAGGCCAACTTGTCCTTAAGGTTATGTCTTCATAACTTTTGCATATCCTAGTTTTATGTGATTTGATTACATTTTCCTGAATGTGCAATCGATTCTGAACAAGAAATTGGCTCTTGTTTCATAGCTCAAAAATGAACCGTTTTCGAGTAAATTAAGTCTAAAGTATCGACTGCATTAGTTCGTAGAAAAATGTATGTAAAGATTTTATTTCTTGTTTTCTAGTAGGTACCTGTCATTATAAACAATATATTTAATATTCGGTTATACGTATAGGGGAACTGAAAATAAAATTGAAAATTATGTAACAAAAAATGTTAGAAAAATGACAATATTAAAAATAAAAATAGGAAACAATTATTTCAATAAATGTTAGAAATGCTGTCCATTTACTTCAATGCATGCCCGATATCGTTTGACCAAGGAATTGTAAATCATTCGAAAATCAAGGGTTGCTTGAATTTACTCGGCGGCTGCAGTAATTTTTTGAAGTAAATCGTCTCTCGTGTTACTGGGTTTGGCATACACCAGTTGCTTCATATGACCCCAGTAAAAGAATCAAGGGGGTTGAACTCAGGGAATCTGCCACATATTAGGTCCATTTTTCCCAATCCAGCGTTCTATAAATTGCTGTCTTCCGTTCTTCCATCGTGTTGGTAGTTCATTTGATTTCGCAAAGCTGAGGGAACGTCATCTAGTACGCCACCAACAATATTTTCTAAAAAATCCGTGTATCTCTCTGAATTCAAACGGTCTACAATAATTTGAGGAGGCAGAATGACTCCGTTGAAGATTCCTCTCCAGACATTTATGGAGAATATTCTTTGAAACGCGGAGGGTCATATCACATGCGGATTTTCAATGGATCGAACATGAAAATTTTTTAAATTATTTATAGCATTTCTCGTAAAAATAGTTTCATCGCTCCACAATATCTTTTGATGGAAATTTTCGTTATTATAGATATTTTCTAACAACCACCTGCAAAATTGTATTCTTTTTCGAAATCGCCTGGATGCAAAGTTTGTACTTTATGTAGGTGGTATGGGTACAGTTCTTCTCGGTTTAAAATTCTCCAGACGCTGCTTCGTGGAATACCTACTTGCGTTGATATTCCTCGGATACTGGTGGAAGGATCATTAACAACAGCAGCTATTACATTTTCTTCTAAAATACTCGCATCTTCCAAATTACCTATTATTATGGTATTTTTAATTTTAACACTCTCGATCTCACGGACTCTTTGGAAAACTCCTTGGAATACTTGCTGTGAAGGTTGCCTTCTGTTTGGAAACATGCGGAGATACTCTTGTGAGGCCACCAATGAATTTCCATGACAGAAACGGTAGACAAATATCATATCGGCATATTCGTTGTTGGAAAATTTGAAAATACACTTCATATCTGTTTTGTAAACTTAATTTCGAGTACCGTAATTAATTTTGACATGTACACTTGTAAACAACTTTGTTTTTTTATAATGACAGGTACCTACTAGATAACAACAAATAAAATCTTTACATGAATACGAATTAAAGCAGGCGATACTTTAGACCCAATTTACTCGAAAACGGTTCATTTTTGAACTATGGAACAAAAGCACATTTTTTGTTCAGAATCGATTGCAGATTCAGGAAAACTTAATCANTCGTTTGACCAAGGAATTGTAAACGCTTCGAAAATCAACGGTTGCTTGAATTTACTTGAATAGTTTCATCGCTCCACAATATCTTTTGATGGAAATTTTCGTCATTATCGATATTTTATAATAACCACCTGCAAAATTGTATTCTTTTTCGGAATCACCTGGATGCAAAGTTTGTACTTTATGTAGGTGGTATGAGTGCAGTTCGTCTCGGTTTAAAATTCTCCAGACGCTGCTTCGTGCTTCGTACTTGCGTTGATATTCTTTGGATACCGGTGGAAGGATCATTAACAACAGCAGCTATTACATTTTCTTCTAAAATATTCGCATCTTCCAAATTACCTCTTATTATGGTATTTTTAATTTTAACACTCTCGATCTCACGGACTCTTTGGAAAACTCCTTGGAATACTTGCTGTGAAGGTTGCCTTCTGTTTGGAAATATGCGGAGATACTCTTGTGAGGCCACCAATGAATTTCCATGACAGAAACGGTAGACAAATATTATATCGGCATCGGTTCATTTTTGAACTATGGAACAAAAGCACATTTTTTGTTCAGAATCGATTGCAGATTCAGGAAAACCTAATCAAATTACATAAAACTAGAATATGCAAATGTTTGAAGACATAACTTTGAGGACAAGTTGGCCTAGGCCGCCCCTGGCGTCAGATCGAAATAAGCACCATGTAGTTTTATTGACCTTTAATATATATACACTTTATGCGAAAATTACTTAAATCCCTGAAAGGGTTTTTGAGTTACTGCGGAACGTTGTTATTATTTTTTTCTAGACAACACTCTGTAACTCAGTGAGAGTGCCTCAAAGAAAAAATTTTTATAAGAATTTTAATCTTATTTTGGTCTGGTAAATTTTTGTACGCTGACACTGGGACACCCTGTATAACGGTTCTTTGTTAATATTTGTTTTGTATCAATAATTGTAGAAATGTTTCCTATGTATTTAAATACCATGTACATTTAATAAACTCTACCTAATATTAACCAAGGAATTCAAAAACACAATAATATACAGGGTGTTCCATTTAAAATAGCAAAGTTATGTATCTCCCACGCGAAATGGAACACCCTGTAAAGCTAAAAATAATATTTTTTACATGACCCACATGATTCCAGACAACTTTTATTAAAACCATTTTTTTTTATAAATTTGACAGTTACAAAGTTTGAGAATCCCTCTTAGATGAAACACCCTGTATAATACGATGAAGAATTTTGTAATACCTAGAATATATTCAAATAAAACAAAAAATACTGCATTTTAAAGCTATTTCCAAACATGCAGGATTAGAAACACCATTTGGTTGGTTTTAAATAGTTCTATACTCGGATACAACGTTGCCAAATTTGTTACAAAATTTATTAAATTGTCTTTAAAACATAATCTATTGCCTGTAATGGTTTTGGTAGTACATAGTTATACAAGGTATATGAGGTTTATTATTTTATACAGGGTGCTTTATAGACATATTATGTTAGCTCTACAAATTTCACACGATATTTTATCTGATGTTTCAAATTGAACACCCTGTAGATAATGGTATAATTTTATATATCTTGTTATTCTCTATAAAATTTTTAAAGTTATTTGAACATTGCAGAACACGTTTAAATGAGAATAAAACATAGATAAGAGGTGTTAAGGAAAATTAAATAAAAACAATTTTAAAAAATCTTTTTTCCCGCTATTTAGAGGTTGAAAGCTTATTTTCTGTATATAAATTATTCTACTTGATCCTAGAAACCTTATATTGTGTGATGATAAAATGAATTATTTCAGTAATAAATAAAAACGCAATTTACTCTTGAATTTTATTAATAACTAACTGAACTTACTACAAAAATTAGGTTTTATGAAATTACGATTTTTTTTATATTTGTTGGAGATCCTTATATGGGTTCTTAGCAAATTTCTTTAAAATTTGTTTTTCGTTTCAGCTCCGCCTTCTTCTGTGGAAATCTTAGATCACAGACACAACTCCAAGATAGAAATAAAGGAAAACCAAGAATTTCATTTGGAGTGCAGAGTAAGAAACGCTAAACCGGCAGCAAAAATTGTCTGGTACCGAGGAAACGTAGAAATTAATATACGTAAGTAATATTTACCTTGGTTCTAAATTCAGTTAAACAATTACATTTTAACTTTCAGCGAACCGAGAAGATCAAACTATCGAAGTCCCTGGCAAAAATGGAGACAAGCGCGTTTCTCGCTACGACACCCATTCCAGAATATCCCTCAAACCTACAGCTGAAGACGATTACGCCGAGTACACCTGTGAAGCTAGACATGAAGCCTTGTCCCAGGACATTCCAATGAGAGCTACTGTTCAACTGAGTGTACTCTACCCTCCAGGATTGCCTTATATTGAGGGATATACAGAAGGAGAGACAATAAGACGAGGGCAAACTGTCGAATTAGTTTGTAGAAGTCGCGGTGGAAACCCTCCTGCTCAACTGATTTGGTACAAAAACGGAGAACAGATTCGTATGGCTTATCGAACTGCTGGAAGAGTCTCGGAAAATGTATACACATTCACTGCAGACGCGAGTGACAATAAAGCAAGATATAAGTGTGAGGCTAGCAACATAATGTCCAAATCTCCTTTGAAGGCTGAAATTGACATGAGCGTTTTGTGTATGTAACTCGAACACCTTTTTCATTATTATTTTAACTTTTTGTGATTTTAGTTTCACCAGCTCATGTGACTATTTCTGGACCTACTGAGGCAAGAGTTGGAGACCCGGTACCTCTTACTTGCACCACCGCAAATTCAAATCCTCCTGCAGAAATTAAGTGGATGGTAGCTGGTAGACAAGTACGTAATGCAACATCAAGAACAGTAGTTTCACCAGAAGGTGGGTGGATAACTACGTCAAATATAACAGCAGTTGTTGAACCTAATAAACGCAGTTTGGTTGTTATTTGCCATGGTCTTAATATGCAGCTAACTGAAAATGTAGTCTCTACACATACAATCAATGTGTTGTGTACGTTTAAAATTCTCCTTTTTGCCTTATAATCCTAAAAATTGATTGTTTATTTATAGATCCTCCAAGTCAGCCTTTTATTCATGGTTATACGGAGGGTTCACATATACCATCAGGAACTGTTCAGAAGATTTCATGCACTTCATCTGGGGGAAACCCACTGGCAACCATTACTTGGTACAAAAATGACAAGAAGATTCATTCAACCGTAAAGACAACTGATAAGTCTGTTACTGCCGAAATAACTATTTTAACAAATGTAACTGACAACGAAGCAAGGTACAGATGTGAGGCAGCAAATTCTGCTACTGAAATACCGTTATTTGAAACCATAACAATGAATGTATACTGTAAGTTATCAAAGTTATTAGTAATGTCATTTTATAAATACTGTTCCATTTGCAGTTCCTCCGGATCATGTTAAAATCAGACAAGAGCCAGCTGAACTCACACCAAACGAAGAAGCAACTTTAATTTGTGACTCTAGTTCTAGCAACCCACCAGCAAAATTGTCTTGGTGGAGAGAGGGCATTCCAGTTCAAGGTTTAATCAACACCACAAAACCAGGGTTACACGGTGGTACGGTTTCAAGTATTGAAATGAAGATTAATGTTACGGAACAGATGAATGGGATGGTATATACTTGTCAAGCTAATAACGAAGCTTTACAAAGATCAGTGCATGATGCTATAACCCTTCAAGTTTTATGTAAGTATTCAGCTCTTTATTGAGTTTATAAATACTTTAGAACTTTTTTTATTAGATAAGCCAGTGTTTGATAAAAATAATGAGGAAGCAGTAACTGGGATAGAAAATGAACCGTTGATTATTACGTTGAAAGCAGAGGGGAATCCACAGAACATTGCGTATACATGGACTAAAGACGGTTTGCCCATAACGCAGGCATCCTCTTCTACGGGAATGGAAAGGATTGTATCGGACGGTCCAGTTTTGAATATTACAAAACTAAGTAGGCATGATGCTGGAACTTACAGTTGTGAAGCTTTGAATTCTCAGGGTAGCAATCTAGCTCAAGTTAATGTCACAGTTCAATGTAAGTAATATGAACTTACCAATCATCAGTTTTACATTTATCATTGTAATTGTAGATCCGGCCTCAATAATACAAATCAGTGAGAATATCATAGTTAACCCCAAAGAAGATGCTACTCTTTCCTGCACTGCTGATGGTAACCCAATGGCAGATGATACCATTTCTTGGAAGAGAGCTGACTTCCCAGAATTTGAAGCTAGAACTTCCGTTATGTATGACAAAAATGGCACTTCATACCTTAGAATATCTGGTGTAACTAGAGAAGACCTCGGAAACTTCCAGTGCATTGTTAACAATGGTGTTGGTAATTCCACTACAAAAGAAGTGATGCTGATTGTGAAACGTAAGTCCCAAGTAATAAATTGATGTTTTAAAGTTATTTATGGTTCTTTTATTGCAGATAAACCAGAAATAGATGAGCACCCAACGTATCTGAAATTTGCTAGTGACGCTGGAGATACTGGCAAATTAATCTGTAAAAGCCAAGCATCTCCTTTAGCCAGATACACCTGGGCTAGAAACGGTTCCCCGATAAGTGCAAATACTACTGGAAAATACTACACCACATACAAACAAGTAAGGTTATCGTTAACATACCCTCAGTATCAATTTTCATCAATTCTGATCATTTTAAGATTGACCAGTTGTCTTCGGAATCTACGCTCTACATTACTCATATAACTTCAGCAGACTACGGCAATTATGAATGCGTGGCAAGGAATGAACTGGGATTTTCAACGATATCTCCCCGGTTGGAGGTGACCTCAGCACCAGACACCCCTTCACTTTTAACCGTTCTAAATGTAACCCACGATAGTGTTACACTTAATTGGACACCCGGATTCGATGGGGGTATGAAAGCTTCTTACCGGATCAGGTACAGAAAAGTGAATGATGATGGATACAAATATGAAGATGTCGTTGGAAACAATGTAACAACCCATGTTATCAAAGGTTTAGAAACAAATAGTCAATATGTGTTTTCAATCATGGCGTCGAATAAATTGGGGACCAGCAAGTATATTCCTGACCTGCTGTCGGCAAAAACTGCAAGTATGTATAAATTTGAAGCAAAAATAAGCTTATGTAGACCATTCAGTAGTGTTCAGTGGAGTTTTTTTCAGTTTCACATGTTTTGAAAATAAGAAGTAACAATTAAAGGGTCAAAAGAATTTCCGAAATTTTTCCGTGATTTTTGACAGACTGTATTTAGGTGAAAAATGGTCGTATCGGGAATTAAAACAAAGCATTTTGAAGCTCTAAGATTCTAGTTTTTAGATCTTTCAGTCGAAATTCTTTAGAAGCTACGGTTATCATACAATTCTAAGAAATAGCGTGACAAAAATATTTTGCAAATTTTCTTTTTGTTTTTGTTAATTTTTTGCATTAGTGTATATTTTGATTATCACTATCAATGTGTGAAACTAAAATTAAATGGCAGTGATGCAAAAAAATGTGTCGTAACTTAATCGCAGTTGAAAATTTTTTTTAATTAAACGTGAAACATTAATATTTAAAAGATTTTTGAAAAGTTTTTTATCTGAACACCTAGGGCAATAGAGCTTACAATAACCTGCATATTTCCCTTTCTTAAGTTAACAATTTGATAAAAATGGATGGTACACCATTCAAATCACTCTGCTCTTTCCACTTAATTCTAGCTAAATTATAGCTAATTTGGTAGAACTACCAAAAAAAATTTAACCATCCATTACTAAACTACTTTACTTTTTGGTTAAGAATTTAATAGATTTATATACATATTCAACTTTCTTTATTTACTAACACCAAGAAATTTTTCTTTTTTTTTCATGCTTACCTTCTAATAAACTAACCCTAGACAAAGCTCCTTCAACATATACTTCCTCAAGCTTGGATGAGAAAAATTTGAAAAGTTTCCCTGGCTTTCTTATAATAGTTGGTACTATCATTGGGATCCTTCTAATACTAATGAACGTTTTACTAATTGGGTGCTGTTTACATCGAAGATCAAAAAAACGAGTTACAGGTAACTAATTCTATTTTTCTTTCTTTTAAATCAGTGCTAATCGACCAAGGTGAATCTGCCATACCTGAAGATTTGTTAGAAAAGCAGGATTTACCTAGGATAGTTATAATTAGTATTTCTGTTATCGGTGTTATCCTTTTGTTTATCAATATTGGTTTAGTAGCTGGCTGCATGCTCAAAAGGAGAGCAAAAAGACTGAAAGGTTTGTTTTATGTTCTTTTTAATTTCTTTAATTTCTATTTTACTCAATTTTTTTATTATTTTATAATAACATACAGGGTGTGGCGTGTATAATCTATAAAAATTAAACTACTGCTTTCTAACGATATTTGTAATAGAAAAGTTTTATACGAAAAAGTTCTATTTTTGCGTTTTTTTTTTCATAAATTAAAGTGCAATTATGGATCAAAATATTTTCTCTGGAACGGTCCTGTCGGTGTGCGTACAATGAGTTACATGCTGTAGACCAACCGTGTAAACAAATCGTCATTGAAATATAGAAAGATACTTCTTAATTTTTGGGAAATTTTTCAATGCAAAAGTACAAACTAAGGAAAATATATATTTAAAAAAAATACTGATATTTTCTTATTATAATAATTAATAGTAATTACTATCTTAAATGCACTGTTGTTACTGCAAGAGTTCGCTAACAAAACCACATCCGTAAGCATCTGTAGTTGCCAACTGCGTGCACTAAACAAACTCCATAAAATATGGAACAAAATTAAATAAAAGCGCGGATACAGGCATGGCACTGACCTAGTCTACTTGAAAAAGATGATAGGGGTAAAATAACTGGCACCTTAAGATGCTATGTACGGTACGAGATGAGGTTGTCGAGTACTAATTGTGGGGTCTTCGTCAAGATTTTCCAACACTGCATCTTCAACATTAAGGTTCACTTGCTGACCACGTCTTTCTCCTCGAGGAATAACACTTACCGTATCTTGCAGCCACTGTAGGATTGTATTTGCACATGGGGGGTGACATTATAGCCATCGTTCCGGTTACAATCTAGTCACCGTGAGCGATTTTCTCCAGCTGCACCATACACTAACACCATATTGACACGTTCGGAAATAGTAAATGCATTGTTTTCTCGGTTCATTGTAAAACTAGTTTGTGCACAAACTAAAAAATTAAGCAAAGTAAAAAATAAGAATCTCGTTTTTAATGTAATCGGCATGTTATTCTTATTTTTTACTTCTTTATAAAAATTACACTGTCACTATCGTGGAATTACAAAATAAAAACTTGTCTGGAATCTTTCACTTGTTGACACTGATGGGTCGATGGACGATGCTTAATATTTGATAATTAAGTAAATAATGAATTCAATACAAATACAAAATCAGTTGACTACACAATTTTTTTGACAGTGTAACCTAACCAGTATTAGATTATACCGACTTAAATTATAAAGGTTACATCTCGGGTCGCATAAAAACTTTTCCAAAGTTTTTAATAAATAACACAGGGTTGGCCTTCATTTTCGTTGAATAAGTGAACTTTAATTTACAAAAAAAAACGCAAAGATAGAACTTTTTCGTATAAGAGTTTTCTATTACAAATATCATCAGGAAGCTGTAGTTTAATTTTTATAGATTATACTTGTCACACCCTATATTTAAAACTGCAATACTATTGTTGCATTTAAATATTTTTCTGTTAACAGAACAAAACAATCAAACAAGCAAATCTGCTACAATAGAGATGTATGCCCCAAGCAGCTATAATGACACAGTGACAGGAGAAACTCTTTCTTCTGTAAGTGAGAAAAGTGAAACCTACAGCAATGAGGGAAGCAATAATGATTACGTGGTAAGCTATGCTTATATAAATATATTTATTTTTTGATGTTTACTGTTTTCTAATCTTTTACATTCTTCCACTTTGACCATGATTCATTAGGAGCAAACTTCCTCTTTCATGAAAATTGTCAAAAAAAAATAGTCACGTTCATTTAAAGTTTCACCTTTCAAATTGTCTATTAAAACAAATTTGAATTAAATTGCATTGGTAATTACTAATAAAACAACTAATAAAAGAAAAACAACTTAAAATAGGCCGCTACTTTTTTGAAATAGTAAAATAAATTTTAAAATAAGTATTTTTCCTGTTTCTGTAAAAGTAACTAATTTGATTGCTACATCAAAATGTAACAACTGTTCGAAATATCATTTAAATCAAACTGAATTAACCCGATTGATAATTTTAGATGAAGAAATGTTCCTCTACCATTCCACAAATCTAAAAATCTGTAATCGATGTAAAAATAACGTAATATATTCTATATTTTAGGATGAGGGCCGTAAACCCACAGCAAATTCGTACCTAATGGACCATCAACCTGACTATCCAGGTGCGTACCCCGTGTACGAAATGCAGATGCCTATGCAGACTGGGGTCAATATGGCCCA
Source organism: Anoplophora glabripennis (assembly GCF_000390285.2). Classification (NCBI taxonomy): domain Eukaryota; kingdom Metazoa; phylum Arthropoda; class Insecta; order Coleoptera; family Cerambycidae; genus Anoplophora; species Anoplophora glabripennis. The sequence goes on from NW_019416415.1 coordinate 543,507, forward strand.
CAAGACCCACACCCTGCCCCATCCCCATCACCACCACCACCATCCTATGCATGACCAGAGGCCGCGAGCCAGGGACGACCAGAGTCTCGGCTATCACGGCGGCATGTCAGGTAACTAACAATAACAATCGACACTTAATTTTAACTTTCCAGAGTGGTGTCTTAACATTTTGTGATAATTTAGGGTGGGATTGTTTGAATTTGAAAGAACTAGCTCAAAAACTACAGTTTTTTTTGTTAAGCTTTGATGTAAAATCTCTTAGTGACAGAATATTTTGATTGAAGAATCAAAGAATTTTTTTCAATTTTAAATATGATAGTGACAAAAATTGATAATTTGAATTATTTAAGAAATATCTTTTCTAATTGCTAGACCTAAATATATTAATGTATGACTAGAAAGATATCTTATAAGTTAGTAGGTATATATTTAGTATATTTAGTGTATATGACCTATATGTGGCATATGACCAATACAATCTCCTAAATTATTACTCACTGACCACTCTACAAATCCATAATATCCCGCATGGTTGCTTAACTGCTGCGAATATTATATTTGGCATGGGTTTTTTTTTTACTTATCCTTCTAACATGTTATGGAATATTTAATATAACTGCTAAATTACTTTTATGTAAAATGAAACACATCATATTTTATCTGAAAATACCTATATTAAAATGAAGACATGTATTATATAAGACAAATATACAGGGTGATTTATATTCTGTGTGCAAATGTGTTAGTTGGAGGTTTTTTTCATTACATTTGAGAGACAGTTTTAATCGACTAGTGAAATGTTACGTATGCTATCACACTTGTGTCATTGATCAAGAATTATGTTGATGGTATTATGGAAGGCATACACTAGGTCTTGTTCACTATTACTCATTGGTTGAGCATCATCAAGCTCTTCATGTTTCCACATAAAGTCTGTCAGACTTCATTCATTTACCATCCAATCCACTTCATGGCTAAAATGTAAAATAGTTCTGTCATGTTTGAACTGTGCCATCATATGTATGTTTCGTAGAAACATTCAGTTTATATTGTTACTTAGTCTCATCCTAAGATTTATCAAAAATCTGCATTGTACTTGAAGTAGTCGGAAAACATGTAGATTTTCTTGACTCCAAACATTATCCAAAATTCTTTGATTTGTAAACATAATTTCGTTCACCTAAAGAATATGTTGTAGATACTTTGTTTTGATCTTTCCAAGCGCTCTTCAACAGTCACTCTCAAAATTCTTGCCAATGTACAAAATACCAGGTTCCAGAACTTACTTAGTTGTGGAATAATTTGTGAGGTATTCAACGAAGTATTTTCTTCTGCCAATGGCACAAATTCATCAGCTGCAAGCTGAAATATTGCACTGCCTCCATAGACTGATACAAATTCTATAAATAAACTGTTTAAACAGTCTGTAAATCCGTCAAGTTTGCTTCAAATTTATAAATTTGCTGTAGTATAGCACTGATCGCAATTGCTGCTCTAAAAAAAAGTTGCCATTGTTACACTTTTACATCACAATCTTATTTGATATGTTTGTAAATACAAATAACAGCCGAGTCCAACTAAAATAACTATAAAACAGATTAGAGTGTTGAGTACACACACTTCACAAGTGATCTCTATGATCTTTCCCGATGTATTAGCCGACTACTAGCAAATGGTACTTTACAGACGTAACATTGGGAATTTGTAGAAATATAAAAATAATGAGCTTGAACTGTCCTGAAATTTATAAGTAATTGCCTGTGAAATTTCAAGAGTTTTACATGGGAAATTCATCTACTCTAAAATATTTAATAAAACACCCTGTGTATATTATTAAATAATAATTAAGTAATAGAATTTCAAATTTTTCGATATGCTTTACAAAATTTGTCATATCATTTCAGATATAGTTAGGTATTTTATACATTTCAAATGTAACACTTTTTTTGATATTGATACCTATTATTAAAACAAAACAAATAAAATTGATTTATTATAAGGAATTTCAAATCGTTAGGATCTTTCTAACACAGTAGAACATGATCCAGTATAAATTTTATTGTATTTCAACTAATTTTGATTATTTCGAGTGTCTTTTAATCTCTCTATAGGCCAATTAATAGAGGTTTTGTTTGTGATATAAATACTAGTAGCACTGTATATCCACTGCCCTCATCTCCCGACCTTCCTCCACTATTCGACCGCGTACACGCGCTCGGGCGTTTTTGAGCATGTTTGGAGGAATTTTTCACCTATTTCGCATCATTTTATCGGAATATTAGAATATACGTTTTGTAGTATTGAACTTCTACTTTGAAAATCGGCTGAAATATTAAAATCGGACTACCTCCAACCTCCAACACATACAGAAACTTTGCAAAATAGTGCACCAAAAAATTCAAATTGCAATTGAAGGGCTTAGTGTGAAACAATGACGAGCCACCCTTTCTTGAAATATGACTTGTTTTAATTTTCAAGTTTTGCAAGAGTATAACAAGCCACATAATGAATATTAAAAGAAAATGATTATTCATGATGATTATTAAAGTACATTCCATAAACATCTATACTTCTGTAACTAATGTAGACAAATTCTGAGAAAACGAAGCTAACGTTGATTTTACACATTTTAAAATTTCCAACAATTTTGCATTTGTGGCTTGTCATTATTTTACACTAAGCCCTTGAATTGTTTCAAACTAATGGTCCAGCAGTGCACATTTAAAAAATAATTCACTACTTTTGTGCACTCTACAACTTAAAAAATGGCTGAGTAATGAATTTTTTAAAAACGTAAAGTTTTTCGGTTTTTCTGGGTTTCCTTTGTTTCTAATTATCCGTTTTATTCGAATTTCTATTCTCTACAAATTATCTCTTTATAGCTTTCAGATTGCTTCGTTACTGTAGGTTTTATAAGCAAAAAAAACCTAAAAATAGTGTTTTTTACATAAAAATGTTTATAAATAATTTATTAATGGTAAGTTGGAGTAGGAAACACATAAGACTACAGACTGTCTTTTATATAATGGCACAATCCATTTGCTACTAGTATTTTTGTCACAAAAACGCTGATTTAATGCTGTATTGATTGGCCTATCTAGCAGATTTTCCCGGAGATGAGCAATATTTACTGCTTTACACTAACGTTGTGCATATTTAATTTATGTACTATAGCAAAATACATTTTACAAATTGTACATACCCACACAGCACAATGACATTCGTAGGATGTACTGAGGATAACTTCTCAGGATGTATAGGATATCCTCGGATAGGTACACGATTACCTCAGGATGTACCAGGGATATCCAAATGGAACGTCCCGGGATTTGCTCTTAACGTCCTGAGGACATCCGCCTGGCTATCTGCAGGAGATTATCAGGTTATCAATGATCAAATGAGGACGTCCTAGGATTTACTGTGTATGTCCTCAAGACATCAGCCGGGCTATTATCAGGTTATCAGTGGATNTAGTAGAAATAGGAAATGTTAATCGTTTTTTATTTATAGGAAAATCTTCTTATGTAAGTGCCCCTTCCCCTGCTCCGCCGGCCGACGGCTCGTACTACAACATGTCGGATCGCTATCTGTCCTACCCACCACCGCTGGACTTCCAAAACCCACCACCCATACCAGCCCACCCTCACATAGGACACGCACACGCACCAGTAACACCTCCATTGCCATCGAATGGATCCCTTCTACGACACCAGAGAGGTGTGGTGCCACCCCCGGATGTCCTTCACAACACCAGCCAAAATCCTCAAATTTTGCAGGCTCAAACACTTGCTCAAAAACGTGAGTTAACTAGTTTTGGTAATGGTTACGGTGTTAATGAACAAGAGGGACACCTGGTGTGAGACGCGGTGGAAGTTTTGTATGTGTTGTAAAAAAATAGTTATTCGTAAACGAGATGTGTTTGCCCAGTTTTATTAGGTGTTACATAATAAGACTGCATACGAAAGACTTTCCGATGTACTAAAATAAATGTGATTTGTATAAGTTGGTAAGAGAGCAATAGGAAATGGACTGATTGCTTCGAGCAAATAAAAACACTTTTTTAAATAATCACTGGAAGAGATTACCTTTCACTTACAAGAAGACTTTATCAGAAGACATTTTAATTAGCTACTTATAGCAGTCGTGCTGTATAAATTTATCTTTCAATTTTGAAAGAGTAGTTATGCAGTCTCGTTTTCAAGGAAGAACATTGTTACTCTTTTTTTTTTCAGGTCTAATGACTGAAAATTGTGTTGCTAACTGATAATCAGTTGTAGATAATTATAATAATTAATGTGATCTTAAAATATGTGAATTAACCAAGTTATATATTTTCAGTTACAATACTTATTACAATACTTAATATTACAGTTTAATTTCCTTCTCTTCTTGTTTAGTGTACAGATGTATTACAGAATTACAACATGTTTTTGTACATAATTTTTTTGAATTTAGGTTTTTAATTTCATGAAAATATTTTACTAGTCCAATCAATCAACCAAAGTGTGTTTCATTTCTTTTGTAAAAATTCTTTTATCATTATTAATTTTAGTGTTTGTTTTGTTCTACCAGTTAGGCAGAATATTTTATTTATTTCTTCTTTCGCATATTATTACACTACTACTTTTGTTAGTGATGTACTTTTTTAATTTTGTATTATGTTCATCAAGAATAAATATTTTCTTATTTATTTTTTTTTGTTTATTTTATACAAACACTAGTAAATGAACACTGCAAGTTTTACAGTTTATAAAGCAATTTCGCCATGAAAAAATTAACATGGAGTTTAAAGAATAAAAATTCAGAAAATTTGTACTAAGTAAAGGTGTCCTGTGACTAATTTAAGACTGACTCCTAGATTTTTAACAATCTTTCTCAAATTATTGGAAGTAGTTCGTTTTATTTTTTTTTTTTGTAAAAGTTCAATTGTGATCTACTTAGATGAAGAAGTATCTGATGCTAATGATGTGTTTACTTTGCAATTTGATTAATTAAAAATTTATATTGAAGTTTAGGTCAGTGGCAGATGATGAAAATTAAAGTTGCCATAGCAGGAACCCTTCTAGTGAGGAAAGAATTTTGAGAGAAATTTGACAAATAAAAATTTAAAAAGTGGTTACCAACCCTGAGATCTTGGAGGTTGGGAATTAGATGTTTTTTTTTCACAACATTAAGTTTTCTTAGTACATAGTTATACCTATTTAAATTTTAATTTGACACTAACATCCAATTTTTCAAAATTTGTGGTGATTAACAAATATGATAATTTTGTGAAAAATAAAAAAATTAAATTCATTGATTATGAAAAAAAATATTTGGCACATACACGGTGGGCCATCAGTGTGAGAAAGTAAAATAACTCCCTTGTTACTCATAATACAGAAAAAAGTTTATATAAAAGTTATACGGAATCAAGAAACCTATACTACAAAATTAATTTGATAATACAGGGTGACGAATAAAAACGGGACACGCCAAATATTACATTTTTTAAATGGAACACCCTGTACATTTTTAAACATATGGATTTCCGAGAAAATTCTATATATGGCAATAATATAAACAGTTTATCATTTTAGTACGGGGTTGCTTAGTTATGTAGAAAATTCTTCAAATTTTGGAAAAAATATGACCTCGAAAAAGTTGTATTACCTTTCAACTACCAACACTTGGAGCCAAAATATTTGATAGAGTTATAGGCAAAAACTCCTGTATTAGCTAATATCGATATTTTACACGGGGCATTTTTATAATACGATCATTTTTAGAAAGTTTAAACTTGATTTTCTAAAATTTTTCAAATGGAACACCCTGTATTTTATTGAGCTATTTTATTCACATATTGGTCCACTTTAACTTTTATTAAGCATGTTCTATATCTATAATTGTTAGTTTTTAAGATATAGCAACATTTCTGAAAAAAACTTAATTTTTATTATTTTATAGAATATGACATATAAATATTAACTAATAAAATTAACCCAAAATGGAATGATAAATTATGAACAGACAAGTTGATACAATGTGATAGTTTTTTCCAAAGCCATTTCGTGTGACTGAAAATAATAAAAATTAGGTTTTTTCAGAAATGTTGATATATCTAACAACTTTAGGTGCAGAACATACTTAATAAAAGTTGAAATGGACTGATATGTGAATACTATAGAACAATAAAATACAGGGTGTTCCATTTGAAAAGTTTTAGATAATCAAGTTTGAATTTTCTTAAAATGATCGTATTATAAAAAAAATGCCCTGTATAAAATATCGATATTAGCTAATATAGGAGTCTTTGCCTAACATTTGCCTATAACTCTGTCAAATATTTTTGCTCCAAGTGTTATTAGTTGAAAGTTAATACAACTTCTTCGAGGTCATGATTTTTCCTAAATTCGAAGTTTTCTACATAACTTGGCAACCCCGCACTAAAATGTTAAACTGTTTTCTCAGAAATCCATATGTTTAAAAATATACAGGGTGTTCCATTTAAAAATTGTAATATTTGGCGTGTCCCGTTTTTACTCATCGCCCTGTGTGTTTCAAATTAATTTTGTCCTTTAGGTTTTTTGATTCTGTACAACCTTTATATAAACCTTTTTTTCTGTATTATGAATAACAAGGGAGTTATTTTACTTTCTTGCACTAATGATCCACCCTGTATACAGGGTGTTGCAAAATGTTGTTCAGAGAATTCTAGAGTAGATTCTACATAGAACATACGAAAAAAAATTATAAACGTAAGTTCACAAATGCTTCATTTTTGAAATATAAGGTGTCAAAAAAATTTAAAAAATATGTTTTTTATTGATAATTTCTAAATTTTTCTTTGGAAATCGTTTAAATTTGGGCCATTAGGGGCGTAGATATAGGGGGTTCCTATTGATTTTTGACCAGTAAATCTACACCACTGGTCTTTCTACTGTTTTTTCCAATGAAAAATATATAGAAATTATCAATAAAACATATTTTTTTTTGACATCCTCTATTTCGAAAACAAAGCATTTGTAGACCTACGTTTGTAGGAATTTTTTCGTATTTTTGGATGTATAATCTGCTCTAGAATTCTCTGAATAACATTTTGCAACACCCTGAGTATGCAGTCCTCATAGCGATCACAGGGTGATAAACTCTTATTTGAATTCCTTATTTTGTGAATTGAATTCGAAATTTTTTTATCACAAAAGCTCTCTTTTTGGCTGTAGAAATTATTTCCCTAAAAAAGCTATGTGACCACTTCAATTTTCACTACCCTTCATTGCCTATATTAAAAAAAAGAACTACTTTGATTTTTCTCACAGTTGGTATAACAAAATATATCTAAGCTCTAATCTAATTTATTAATTATTTTTAAAATGTAGCGCAATTTTTTCAAATACGTTATTAAGTAGGCAGAAGTTTTCATTTGCAATTAAGGTGCCTACAAAGAAAGGTGAGTTCTGTGAATCTTTATTTCATTTTCTGTCATCAAACTAAAAAACTATTGTACAAAAAAACTGCTAAGTTGTGATATAAAGCAATTAGTTATTAAACGAAATTGAAATTTTGGGACCCCCAAACATTTGGAAATTGTAAAAGAAAGAAAATTAAATGTCAGAGAAAGAAAGTTTGGTAATGTTGGCAGTTATATATAATTACATATAATTTCTTGTATTGAAAGAATTTAAAGAAACATTAAAATAAAATTAAAAAAACAAAATGTTTGAATATATTTCAATACCTTTTGCAAAAATTTTATATTTCTCAAATTTATGAAAAATTTTTACTTGGTAATATTTTTCTTAAATAAACTGAACATTATTTCTTTATATAAATAAATAGACAAACTTTATCTATACCTATTCTACGACCTCAAACAATTCTATACTAAAAACGTCTATTCTAATGACCTCTAACAACTCTATTCTAATGACCTCTAATGACTGTTCTAATTGCCTATAATGACTGTTTTAATGACCTCTATTCTTGTAATGACTCTATTCTAATAACCTCTAACAACTATTCCAACGGCCTCTAACAATTCTAATTTAATAACTTTTAGCAATGACCTCTAACGACTCTATTGGAATGACCTCTAATAACGTTTAATAATCTATATCCTAATGTCAAAACATCTCTATTCTAATAACTTGATTCTAATGACCTGAAACAACTCTATTCAAACAACCCTACTAAGTAGGTAGCATAAACACAATGTGTTTTCAAATAAATTTTCTGAAAATTGAATATATTTTTAGTAAAAATTGTTCAGTATATTGCTACAGATAAAGATAAGTTAATAAGTTTTACAAATCAGCAAAATTTTTGTTTTAACTCTAAGGGATGCAACTTTTTTGATATTTTCTCATACAAGAAGTGTATTCAGTAAATAAATAAATAAATAATACAAATTGGAATAATGGATTATCTGGAACTCAAATTAAGAAAATTTGTTACAAATGCATACAGTTTGAGAGTAAAAGAAATAAAGTACTGCACCTATAATTCAACTTATACTTTTACAAAATGGCTAAAAATTTATCAACTTGTAGTATTTATTTACTATAATCGGACAAATAGGGTAATCGATAATACGAAAGTAGGTAAATCAGTAGCAAATTTAATTTAAAAAAAATTCAAGTAGAGAATCATAATAAACAATCATTTTTTAGGTAACCATAATTGAATTTGTAACATAATCTAATAAGAGCTTGTATTTCATTTGTTTTATCCATTCGTTACATATGTATATACTTGTAAGATAAATATATGAAACTAATACCTTCCATATTTGCCAATGTAATAATTATAATAACTGTAAAAAGTGCCTTTAAGATTATGAATACAATCTGCCGTTGTAACAACTACTGTAGTGATTTTTAGACTTTATTTCCCCCTAATAAATGTTGTGCGCAAAGTTATCTTTTGTTCGAAACCACTATACAAATTTTTAAATAACAATTAAAAATTTGGTAAACTGTACATAACGGTGGTTATGGTAAAATAGTGTAATACAAAAATGTTCTCCGTTAAGGGATATTTCTGTATTACATTTAGTTTACTTGTTATATTTCTACTTGATGCATACTTTCTGTTTTTATTGTTATCATAATAAAGGATGAATGCTCATGTAAATTTGAAAAACTGTTATAATGTCCAGTCAATATAAAACTGTATGTATGTTTATCTCATACTGTATATTGTTAAAATTTATGATTATTAAATGCTCATAAACATACAATTTGTCCAGTTTATTTCATTTATATGATTGTCTGAATCAGTCATAGAATCTGGATTTCAGAATTATAATTTTTTATCAGCATCAGAAGTATATAGTCTTTCCGATCTCAATTGAAGGCCAGAGAGCTAGGCAGTATGTACCAGGTTCGGTCGCAACGCACGCAGCACATTGAAATATTTGAAAAACTTGTTCCCATATTTATTTAGCCATACCCATATACAGGTCTAGTCCACGACCAGTTGAAGAATACGCGCGCGGGCAAACGCCGCGCAAACAGACGCGCACTGGGCGACGGCCATAACTTTCAGTTGTTGACAAATTGCCAAGCAACAATGCAGAATGATTTTATTGTTGTTTATTTTTATTTAATAACTTTTCTAAACAAAAACTAACGACCTTTCCTCATCCTTATCTGGCAAGGATATGTTCATACCTTCCCGTTGGATCTTGGTGAGCAGTTTAATGAAAATGTAAATGTTTTTTGATATGTCATAACCAAAATTTACCATGAGTATAATAAAATTGTTTGAGGAGATAAATAATTAAAATATGTTGTTGGCCCAATAAGCATATAATAGAAATTTTCTACATGTTATATACAAATTTTTATTATTTTTTACCTTTAGCAGAAAACTTTTTTAGGGATGCCTATAAAACTCGTGCTAGGCGTGTTTGTAAAAATTCGATTTCTTCGTTTAACAAAAACGAGTTTTTATTATTTAATTAATGCCTTTACAGAAAAATGATTTTTATCATAAAACTAATGACAAGACAGATGAATCATGAAAACAAAACAACTCAATCTTTTATTTTACGTTTTTAACGTTCTTTTTACTATTTTATATCTATGTGCACTAGGTTCCCGTTCCAATTCTCAACAAGGCATTTTTATACATGTTCAACTAAATTCGGAAAGACTATACCTACTTCAGAAATAAACAGTGTAAAAATAGATATTATTAGAAACTTTTTCCCACTCATAAACACTTTCAAAGAAAAGATGAAAATCAAGAAGTACCCAGTCAGGACTATGAGCAAGGTGGTGGATGATGTTCCAACCGGATGAATCCAAGAGTTGGTATTGGACATGGGGGGACGTGCATTGTTATGCAACAAGCACACTCCCCTTGTTAACATTTCCCTTCTTCTGTTCTGTTCGCACTACGTAGTGTTTTCAGGGTATCATAGTACTTCACAGCATTAATTGTGTCCTACTTTTTTCCTTTGTTCATCATGAACAATATCATTCTGCCAGCTTTATACTCACGATACCAATTGTACACATTAGTATGATTCATCGCACTATCCCCCTAAACAGTTTTGATTTCACTAAAACAGCGCCATTTCCTTTGCAAGAAGAAACCGGATTCATTCAACACGTCACTACAACAACAGTTCTTAACTGATTAGGAAAATTGAGCGCGCGTTCTGCCCCCAGCAAAAACAAAAACCACATATAGTATCAGTTTCAGTAGGTACCTACTTATTTTGTGGATATGTCTCATACTTAAATGCCATGGCAAGTAATAGAAAATAATCGAGCTCACCTTAATAAAAGTAGGTAAAACAAGATAGACATTTTCCTTTCGTCTTTTCTTAATTTACTTGCTACAAGAGTGATATTTAACATGTTTGTTAGATTAATGACCAGTTTTAGCTAAGCATCCAGTTTAAAAAATGATTGAAATTTGTGAGTTTAAGTTTGGGTATCTGCATGGACTTTAAGCCCTAAATGCATAAAGGTGGAAACAAATCAGAAAATAGTATTATTTTTTATTATTTATTATCATTCTAAATTAGTTTTTATGGCTTCTATCCTAACTACCTGTGTCCCTTATTATATTCAATTTTCTCATAGTAGTTATGATTTAAACATAAAACTACCTGTTGTGGTTCTATAATAAAAAATTTAATTAACAGATAACTATACATCTAGACAACAGAATTTTTCACAAAAAAAACCGGACTCCCTCTGAATTGAATTTGTTAAGAAAAGAAAATAATTCTGTACTTGACAACAAAAATTAAATAAAAAACCAGTTTTTTCCATAATTTCCATAAAGAAAACAAGATACAGACCATTCCCTACTCTTATGGTAATCGGTTGAACTGCATCACTACCAACACCAATATATGTATTTTTATAATAATATTATTGTTATTTTAATATTTTGTTGCACAAAAATAAGAATTCTGTGAGGAAGTCTTGTTGATAGATTATTCGATTTGTTCAAGATGTATTATTGGGATTTCTAATCCCGTTGATTTTTCTGTTTCATAAGTAAATAAATAAATAATTATATATATATAATTAAAATCTTCTTATTAGTGGGATTAAAGCCTATTTTTTAGATGAAACTCTTTTTTCTACGTAAAAGCTTTCGCAATATTTTATTGCTTCTTCAGTTACACTATAAGTTATAGATATAATAATAATAATTTACAATATAAATGTGGATTACTTACAAGAAACTGAGTTATTGATATTTATATACAGATTGACAGATTTTGGACATTTACATCAAATGACATTCATAAATTTAGGAAAACAAAAACAAAAATTATTTTATATTTATATAGAATTAATATTAGTGTTAGTATTACTAGTGCTATGATTTAGATTTTTATCTATAGAAAGTATGTTGGAAAATATAATGTTAATATCTTTTGTATCTGTTTTTTTATTTAGAGTATTTTCTTCCTGGTTAATATAAAACATTTCTAAAGAACATCTTTTAGAATAATCCTTTTCTGTTGTTAAAATTTTAAAATTTTCAAAATCCATTTTATGTCCTGTAGAATTAACATGTTGTGAAAGTGCACAAGCATCTGGTCTTAATCTAATATCACTTTTATGTGAAGAAATTCGAGACTTAATATTTCTAGAAGTTTGTCCTATGTATAACTTATTACAATTTAAACAATTTATTTTATAAACTACATTAGATCTATTTTCGATTTTTACTTTATCTTTAACTTTTGAGAATAGATTTCTTACTGTTTTTATTGTTTTATTTGCAATTGTAATATTACTTTCTTGTTTTAAAACATTTTTAATTTTTGGTGTTAATTCTTTTATATATGGAAATGATTTATATTTTTTAATATTAGAATTTAATATGTGTTCATTATTTAATATATTATTTTGATTATCATTATTATTAATTATGTTATTTGATCTTCTAGTTGAAAAAAGGAGTTTATTAATTAATTTTTTTGGGTAAGAATTTTCGAGAAATAATGTTTTTAATTTTATTATACTTTCTTCTTTTAATGTTGGATGACATATTTTTTCTATTCTGTTTTTCATACCAAGTACTAAATTTATTTTTGTTTTTTCAGAGTGATAAGAATAGTAATTCATATATCTACCAGAATTCGTAGGTTTTGTATACCAATCAAGTTTAATTTTATTTTCTGGAGTTCTAATAAGTTTG
>NW_019416415.1:556297-613620 GCF_000390285.2 Anoplophora glabripennis
AATTTCTTCACATAAAAGTGATATTAGATTAAGACCAGATGCTTGTGCACTTTCACAACATGTTAATTCTACAGGACATAAAATGGATTTTGAAAATTTTAAAATTTTAACAACAGAAAAGGATTATTCTAAAAGATGTTCTTTAGAAATGTTTTATATTAACCAGGAAGAAAATACTCTAAATAAAAAAACAGATACAAAAGATATTAACATTATATTTTCCAACATACTTTCTATAGATAAAAATCTAAATCATAGCACTAGTAATACTAACACTAATATTAATTCTATATAAATATAAAATAATTTTTGTTTTTGTTTTCCTAAATTTATGAATGTCATTTGATGTAAATGTCCAAAATCTGTCAATCTGTATATAAATATCAATAACTCAGTTTCTTGTAAGTAATCCACATTTATATTGTAAATTATTATTATTATATCTATAACTTATAGTGTAACTGAAGAAGCAATAAAATATTGCGAAAGCTTTTACGTAGAAAAAAGAGTTTCATCTAAAAAATAGGCTTTAATCCCACTAATAAGAAGATTTTAATTATATATACAAAAGCCACGAATATCTTTTCTATATATATATATATTATAAGTATATATATTTTCAAAATGTTTGTCTTGAAATTGGGAGGGGCGACGAGGGGGTACGATTTCTCCACGTGGGGTCACTGTTTTTTTTAAAATATATAATAATAATAAAATAATATCTCTACCCCTCATTCTAACCACGAGAATTAGCCCAGAAGTCGGAGACTTGTGCGGAAGAGGAGACGGCATATTATTATTAATCAGGCCGCATTTGTGCCCAGGAACGACTTATGTTGGTAGGCCCTAACCACCATTCAGTGCAGGAATGAGAGAATCCTGGAAAACCTCATTAATTAGGAGGGTGGTCAAATGTCAACCGGTGTCAATCTCTCACATTGACCCAAGCCAACATTCTTCCACCCTACCATACCTGCACAGAGGGTGCCAATCCTCCGTACAAGCGTAGCTAATCTACGGTCTACCGGCCGCGGGAATCGAACCCGGGCAGAATAGCTCACCCCGATTTAAGTACTGACGCCTTAAATGCTTTCTAAAATGATGTTTTCTGAAAAACTGTTTACGTTTTCGAAAATACTACTGAAGTTTTCTGAAGATGAAATCTATAATGTAATTAATGTTTCCTGAAATAATTATTGAATGTCAAAATACTTTCTAAAATTAAATTAGCCGTTTTTTAAATACGTACATCTGGACTACATGTTACATGTTAAAATTCTCTCTCAAATACGAGATATACAAGTTCACAATGAACGTTTGTTCGATTGAACCTAATAAATCATAGTGAGCTAAATTTTACAGACATTTAGTCAAGGCTGATGCATTTTGCATTGTACGTTTCAATGGCACAATTATCGCTGCATTAATTAATGTTATATGAAAGTTATGCGTGCATTTAACAATAATTGTGTAACAGTCTGCATTCTGACAAGTCTGATAAATAAAAAACATACTTCGATATATTGTAGTCTAGTATTTATGCAGGGCTTCAAAAAGGGTAGGTTCCTTGAGTGAAAATAAATCGATTTAGATCAAGTTAACTTTGTACAATTTTGCATCCTTAACAGTTAGGAAATAAATATTTCAATGAAATTTGATATGGGAAAGTTTTGGGAAATTTTGAAAGAGATCTTTCTATCTTATCTTAATTCAAGAGTCGACATTTATCGGTACTAGCTTTGTGAAATCATTTTGCTCTACTTCATTCAAAAACCTATTCCTTAGTACAGCTTTTTGAGAATTTTGAGTGAAATTCCGCAGGGCTCTATATTGGGCCCATTACTATTTCTCATTTACTCTAGTGACATCCACCATCTAGTCCGTAACAAAACTAATGATGAAGCAAAACTACTACTAAAACTACTCTTTCTGAATAAATTTTAAACTAGTAATCATCACTTATCACTACTCTTTACAGCAAATATCTGCAGCTATATCTTTAAAAGATTTGTAATTATCCTAAAAGAGTAAAAAAATGTACTTTATTGATTTGTGTTATTCATACAGTTACAGAAAATATGTAAGATAGATATACCTATAAGATATATCAGATATTATTAAGAATAAATTCGTTGCACTCACTTCCGCAAATAATTATTCTTAAAACATTCCAATGAAGTTCAACAGTAATCGAAAATAGTATTAGTTATGTTATTACTATTATAGAGTGTTCTTTTTCACATTTAGACGCATGTACCTACAAATACAAGGAAATATTCCCTGTTTATGCAAATATGAAATTCACTGTAAGTATTCATATAAAAATAAACTGATATTGACCTTAGCACAGTAATTAAAACAACAAGAATAGATAACCTTACCTTAACATTACCAATTTAAATATTTACTCATGAACTTCACACTACTTTTCACGTAACCTTGATGACTCTACCTACTGCGATAGGCGGGACATTTATAGGCTTTAAACAGTTGTACCTATTGTTGCACTCGTCTACTGCATATTATGTTGTACCGAGTGTTAAAAAATATTAACATCCGTAACTGTAATAGCGAGATAGTTCGATCTTTGCAGTTCCTACACAGTGGAGCATAAATATTTTTGGAAAAATAGACTTGAGTTGACAGATCTCATTTACTTTATTATAAATTGTTAAAAATTATTTTATCATTAATAAATTTAACTAAAAATTAAGTCAAACTGAAAATCTTATATTCCGTATGTTAAAGTGTCAGATAATGTTTTGAATTTGTAGTTAAACAATTTCCTGGTTGGTTGCCACCTCCATCGTCGGTTCAATGTTTCGAGAGAAACATCGCTCTTCTTCAGACAAAACTTATTGTTCAACCCTTAACGACTGACACCGACGGACGCCTATACCGTATACGAGGCTGTTTTGTATTTAGTTCAAGTTTTCATAAATAATTTTATACACATTATTTATCAAAACATTTTGTGTTGTTCATTAAAATAGGTGATCATTTTGTATTTTTGTATTTTTTTTAATTTTTATTGTTTATATTTTTTTATAATATTCATTCATTCTTATGATTTTTTTTTCAAAAGTGTACCTATTCCTCTAAATTCTATATTTCTTTTTGCTACAAAGTCAATAAATATTTGGAAGTTGAAGTGACAACTAAAGTCTTACAACAATTGGGATCTGTCAATTTATTTTCATTTTTATGTTTATTTTTCAAACTATAATTCAGATTTAATAAATGTATTAATAATAATATTTTGGCCTTAAAACGAAATACACAGGGTGTTTATTAAGTACTTGTATAAACTTTAAAAGGTGAATCTTTGACTAATGACAACTTGGTTCTTGAGATACAGAGCATCAAAAAAAAAAAATTTGTTTGGTATTTGGATTATATGTTTGTTCTAATTTTTTTACCAAATTTTCACATCTCTTTCGCTTATTTTTCAAAAACTCTTAATGATTCAACTTACAAAATTCCAACGCAAGTTTAACTTTCCCGTTTTTTACAAAACGGCTGCTGTGAGCGACAAATTCTAAGAGTACCTTTTGTACGTAAAATGGAGAATAGGTACCTATGTTTAGTCAAAAATGATATACAGTGCGACACAAAAAAAGTTATGGTTATTTAAATTCAGGTACAACACTATATGTGGCGCCCTCTAACATTAAACCATAAACTAAGTAAATATTTGAGTTTCTCATCATCAATACTCCCAGTTTCCTGAATTTCGTCATATTGCCATGTTACTGAATAGAAATATAATCAAAATACCAAACAAATTTTTTTTTTGACGCTCTGTATCTCAAGAACCGAGCCGTTGCAGACCCAGGTTCATATGAAATTTGTATCTTAAAATTAGTCAAAGATTCACCTTTTAAAGTTTGTACAAGTACTTAATAAACACCCTGTATTTAGTCCCATTTAAAACTATAAGTAACATTTTATATTTCAGTTTTTTATTTCTCCGTAATAAAGACAAAGCGCCAATTTTTTTTAAATATCCAGAGCTCATGAATGTAATCTTTCCTCTATCTCAAGTATAAACGATATTTAGAATTTGGAATACGCGATAGAAATACACCAGAAAAAAAGAACCTATTAATTTATTGAAATCTTCACCTGGAGCTTCAATTGTTAAACTGACGAAAAATAATTGTCAATCGTGTTACATCAACATAAACATCAATTTGAAGCATTTGCATAGAAATAACATTTACAAATTGTTCGAATATTTGCCTACTTTTTAGTTCAAATTGGTGTGACATAAAAGATAATTTAATCACTCACCGATATTAATGGTTTGGTAATAAGTATTTACATTAATTCAAATTCATAATCTCCATCATAAAACCAAATTATTCGTCTCCATAACGTCCTGTAGCACTGCAAATATTTCACTTTTTGTAACAACACACCGCCGACACATACACTACCACTCACGGAAGAACTGACTAAACGTTATCAGCATATTCGCTCGCTTCAAATAAAAACAAACCGTGCAAAAAAATTAGAATTCTTTCGGCTTCTACGTTGATTAAACTGTTTCCACATTTCAAGCCAGAATATTTTAAGAATTTATATTATTTATCATGTCATGTATTAACTGAAGCAATGGGTCCAGTAATGTTCAAATTAGTTTTTAGTTATTAGCTAATTTGATGAGACCATTTTTTAAAGAAATATTAGATGTGGAATTAAAAGAAGTGTACAAGATGTCCCGTAAATACGGGGCAAAGTTTTAACTACATATTTAACTCATCAAAAGCAACTACTATTGTCCTAATTTTTTGTTACTTTTTGTTGTTTGATCGAATAATAAATAAAAATGGGAAATTAATTCGGTTTCCACATAAAAATAAGAAAATTTCTTGAAGATCTTAAAATTAGGCAAAAAATGACCAAAAGTAAATGTTATTTCTGTAGATTAACAATTATTATTATTAAGTTACATCAAATGTCAAAATGTCATCCGTTATTATCAAGACGTAATTGTACACAGCGTTGAACATTTTTTTCTCTTAATAAAATTTCTGATTTGTTACTATTATTCTGGCGGCACTTCATTTGTTCTCGTAGTTCTTCAACCATATTAATTGGATTGGAATACGCCAGCCCATTAAAAATGTCGATCGGATCGAAATCTGGCAATCGGGTGGGCCATGAGACTAGAACAGTTCGACCAAGACACTGCTTAAGAAAACGCTGACTTAACCAATTTCGAGTAATCCAGGTATTATGACAAGGAGCACTGTCGTCAAGATACAACATATTTAGATGAATTTCTAGCAGAATATCATCCAGTCATTCATTCATTCAAATCATTTAGCATGTTACTTAAAAGTAAACATGTAAATATCTTTGACCATAGGTTAGATCTGGTAGAACATAAGGCCAACTTATTCGTTAACTATTTCAACCCAAAATTTACTGAAAATCTTCGCATTCTCCAATTACAAAGGTGCTGTCTGTAATGACAGACCTGATGCTGTAAAAGCTGATCTTTTTGTAAGTATATGATACGGGTATAAAATGGTATTAACAGCTGTGATTATGCATCATGTCGAGTTTTACAAACTGTGAATGTGTTGCTGTAATGTTAGCTTATCTCAAAGCTCATGGAAACACTTTTAAGGCTCCTAGGATTTCTATAGACCATTTTCCGAATCGTTTCTAATCAAATAAGCATTAAATCTGTTAAGGGTAAACTGACAACAACCTAATCGTACTACGAACATTAAACAAGCACTTTTGGAGAATGTTGCAAATAATCCTGGAACTAGCTCCCATAGACTGACTTTACAGCAGAATGTATCAAAAAGTTCAGTTTAGGTGATTTGAAAAGAACAACAATTATTGTTATTCTTTTCATGCTTGCTTCAGGAGTCTGCACCCCTTGTATCTTTTTTATCTTATCTTTTCATAAGATGATCGTCTAGGGCTTCACGTAAAAATTGTTCGATTTGGTCTCTTTCTAAGACCTTGGATTTTTTGGTTGAAAATGTTTGTGCTTATACTTTAGAAATGCCACTAGTCTTCCGAATTTAGAAATTTCAATGTTCTTATAAGCTCTCAAAGTTGACTACAACATGGAGTATTTAGTCCACAATGTGGATAGAGCTAATTTCTAACTTAAATTGCAATAAAAAATTATAATTTTGTTTACGTTTTTGCGTTTAACTCTGCAACAGAGAAAAGAAAGTACCTAGAGATTCCAAAATGAGCGATGAAAAAAAGTTATATGATGAGAATAACGCTATTTTAAGGTATTTTTCTGTATAGCCGTCCTTTTCAGATGTATCTGGAAAATTTGCGTTTTTGCAGTTGATTCTTGAGCATTCATTGCAAAAAATGGAACATTTAATATCCAACTTCCTGGAACCACAAAATAAAAAGGAAAAAATGAAAATTATAAAAATTTTTATAACACAAACTTTAAAGTCGAAAAAATCTCAATAACTGAAAGAAATAAAGAAATGGTCGAAGGTTATGTGTTATTTATTTATTTTCCTTTACAACTAATATTACTACTTAATTTTATGTGAATTGTTATCCTATAACTTTAAAATTGCATTAAGAGTATAAACTTTTATTGATAATTCTAAAGGAAAGGATATGTAAGCAAAAGAAATGAAAGACAACAAAAAATAGGTAACTTTGAATGCCAATACCTTTTTTCATATCTTATTTTAGAGATTGGAACATTTACTTTGTTTGTCCCTGAAGAAATTCCTACACGTATCGACTCTGAAAAAAGTTATAAGCAAAAATGTAATTAAAAAATTCGCGATTTTTCACAGTTTTTGCAGATTTATTCATATTTATGTGTATAGGGTGATTCACTATATTTTGACCCTTTCCCCATTAACTTTTTGTTTTAAGAGCTATAAAAAATGTGAATTACAAAAGTTGCACTATTTTTTTATGAAATTGATAGTAGAAAAACAAATGAAGTCCAAACAAAACGGCCGGGGCCGTTTTTTTTTCGTTTTTTTTAATATTATCTCACTTATTGTTAGAGATGGACGAAACAAACCCTATATGACTATACTAGACATGGAACATTCTATCCAAATATGTAAAAATATACAGGGTGTTCCATTTAAATTAACCAAGTTAACATCCTGGGCCATTTTGTTTGGACTTCATTTGTTTTTCTATCATTTTTGAAAACTTTATAAAAAATCGTGTAATTTTTGTATTTCATATTTTTTTGTAACTCTTAAAACAAAAAAGTTTGGGGGGGGGGTTAAAATATAATGAATCACCCTGTACCTAGTATAAAAAATGTAAAGCTTTATCGAGGTTGTAAAAAAAAATTCGATGAGATATAATTTTCTTCCAAAAATTTCTTTAAAATTCTGTCAAATTTTTGAGCTAAGTATTCAAAAAGCACCCCTTTCACATCGTTCTCAAAAATGCACACGTAAGTATAATAGCACTTTGCAATTTTATCACACAAGACGACCCACACAAATTATGTTCATATCCATCCGTTGCCATAACATGATGACACTAAACAAATAAATTTATATTAATATATTATTGTTATATTCTACCCAATGCGACGTCTGTGACTTTGCCATTTTTGGTTTTTTACCTGCCTGAAATCGTATGCTTGAATTGACCAACGAGGCAAATATGAAATGTATGAGGTCTTCTCTTATTATCGGAAATGTTACAACATGACTTCAGGAACAGTTGTAAATGTAAATGATATTGAAATTAGTACGCTTTATCCGTAAATTAACCAAACGTTTCGTTAATAAACTCAGATAAAATAGCTATACATATCTGCCCGGTGAGGCTTCCTACTTGGTTATCATAATTTTCATGAGGGGGCCACCTAATTAGTAGAGGCGAACCTTGCAGTTGCTCTGCGTCGGCAATGCTTCCACTACAATTTTTATCATCTGCATGAAAACAATGGTGGCCTTTGAAAATAGACAAGGTTATCTCGGAAGCCAATATCATAACTGAATATAAATTAATTCAATGAATTTTATCGATCACCTACCCTTGAAGTCAACCGCTGACTAAGGAAGGGATTTATCCCTACCTACCTGTGACTTTATCTCTTGCCTATATATAAAAACAGTTTTTTCTCCAAGTTATTCGTGCTCCAATCGGCTTTTACTGGAATATCCCATTCGGAAAACCTGTTTGGGGCACGAAAAGTCAAAAAAAAAAACATAAAAATTAAATTACTACACAAACTGTGATAACATTTCTGAAACAAATTAATTACGTACCAAGTCAATTATTTAAAACAATCCAAAATGCAAATTACAGTGTTGCTTGTGATGACTATTATGGTAATAGAGATAGGCGCATTTAACAACTGTAAGTACCATTAAAATATTTGACCTGATTCCATAGTACTGTGTTAAGGTCTGGTCAACTATTAAATGCAATTATACAATGCATATTTTATTATCCGCTTGCTTAACACTTTTCCATAAACGCTTTCGTTGCAGTCGCAGATGTGAGATGCGGAAGTCGCAAAGTCGCACGGCGTTTCGCCAAAGTTGTGGGTGGTGAAAACGCGGAGAAAGGAGAATTTCCCTGGTTGGTGTCCATTACCAGGAGGGGTGGGCACTTTTGCGGGGGTACGGTAATCAATAACAGATTTGTGCTGACAGCTGGACACTGCTTATGCAGGTGAGTATAAATACATCAAATTATAAAATTTAAATAAATTTATTTAAAACACATTTCGAAATAATTATTTTTCATTAAAAAACTTAAACTTAAACAACACTTAAACTTAGCAAATATTAAGCATTAAGTGGAGAATAGTAGACTTTCATCGCGTTGTTCATACTGAATTGACGTCACATATTTAAAAATTTTATGTTTGGATTTAAATATGTCCACGAATACTTTAAATTAAAATATATTGTTGCCTTTTTATGTAGAACTAGAAGAACTACACTGTATTAATACATTTTTTAAATTATTTTTCCAGTGGAGTTGGCCAAGACATCTTAAAACCAGCAAACATCAAGATAACCCTCTCGCAACATGACTTGACGAATACAAACAGCGACGCTTACCAAATGGACATAAAAACAGTTATGATTCACCCGGGTTATATCTGTAACAAACCGAAAGACGACATAGCCATGTTAGAACTAGAAAAGGAGCTTCAGTGGTCCGATTCAGTGATACCAGCTTGCCTACCAGTTGCTGCAAATCACGACAGATACTCTAAGTTTGATAATATCTTAGCTACCGTTGCTGGATGGGGATGGACCAATGAAAAGAATTCAAAAGGTAAACCATTAGTTACTAATTTAGACAGAATAGAAGTAATTTTTTGTTAATCATTGAGGTATTCAGTTCTCTTAACACGGTACTGATCGTGAACTGCTCTACCTGAACACATTAGTTACTAATGTTAGTTAGAGTTAGAAATTAGCAATTACAGTTTAGCTCGACATCAAATTGGCTTATCAATGTACAATTCACAATGTGCTTGCTACTTACGCTATTTTATTGGTCGATTTTGGATCGATATTAATAAGCAATATTGAAATTGTTATTCAACTAATTCTATCGCCATAAGATGTTTCTCATCAATGTAAGGATCAATAAATTCAAAGATACTGTTTTCAACTTCTTTGATGGCCTTTATTGGTAATTATTTGTACTATTTCCTCTCTAAATTGGTGTGATAATATGTATTTGCTATATTAATCATAGACACAGTTCCTGCTTCTTTCTTTTATTCTCCTACAAACTAGATAACATATTTATAAAAACTTTACTTATGCCAGAAAATCATTTGTTCGTCCAAGCTGAAGTAAGTGAATAAACCTGCATTTAAATGTTGGTTTTGAATCTTTATTATGTTTACAGGAGGCCGCGCCAAGATCTTGCAGAAAGCCAAAGTAAATGTAATAGAAACTGAGAAATGTAGATCCTGGTATAAAGCTCAAGGAAAGAAAACAAAAATTCAAGAGACTCAGTTATGTGCTGGTCACGAACAAGGAGGAATTGACGCCTGTTGGGTAAGCGATACAGATAATTATATGATTTTAATTTGTTAGCAAATAGGCAACAATAGATTTTATTACACAGTTTGTCTAAATATGAATTAATGCACAAATAACAGGCTTTCCCCTATTTTAACGCAGATTTTCTATAAAATGGACTTAATTTGAAACTCAAATTACTTTTTAGTGTAAAGAAATTTGTAATTTATAATGCCACTTGTTCGAAATTACAAATTACTTTACATCAAAAAGTAATTTGAGTTTCAAACTAACTCCTTTTTACAGAAAATCTGGGTTAGAATGGAGGAAACTCTGTTATTTGGGCAATAATTCATATTTAGACAAACTGTAATAAAATCTATAAAAATGTATGATGGTTGCCTATTTGTTAGAGAGCCTTCTTAAAATAAGTTTTTTTTTAAGTTTTTGTAATATCAAATTCTTATTTTCAATTAACATTTCTTCAATAGGCTGACAGTGGCGGTCCATTGATGATTAACACTGAGGGGCAAAACGACCAAATGGTGGTTGTAGGTGTAGTTTCGACAGGAATTGGTTGTGCTAGGCCACAATTGCCAGGCATTTATACAAGAGTATCCGAATACATCCCTTGGATAACAGAAACTATTAGAAGATAGAAGAATTACTTTCCCAGCGCTGCTAATTTATTTATTATTTATTTAAATTTATTTATTTAAATGTAGTTTCGCAAAGAACTTTGTTGTTATACCCATATTGCTTATGTTAAGTAATTTGTTGTTAAAAGATGTTAAATGTATTTTTAATAAAAAACGTACAAAGGTATTTTATGTTATTCCAGCACCTCTACAAAATTTGCACATTTTAATAACATTATTATTAATATTTGATTACTATCTTAAAAAGATTGTAAAGTATGTCCAAGAATCAATTTCAATTGTCACAACGTGGCAGTTACTGTCATATGAACTTGAAATATACAGGGTGTCCCTGAAAAGGATGGACAACGATGAAAATAAGACTATTTAGCCTAACTTACCTATATACAAAAGTGCACGCCTAGTGAGATATAGCCTTCTAAATACAAAACAGATAACCTAGTTTTTTTTCAAATAATTTGAAAACTGTTTTTCTTAGAAACTTCAAATTTGGTACACATATTTTTTTTATATAAGGGCAATGTAAATATAGAATTTGGTGAGAATACATATACAGAATGTTCTCTTTCTAGTACCAGTGCGCCACTGGCTATCCCGTAACTTTTTTGTATGTACGCCAATGATGACAGAATTTATATTTTTGAAAATAAGCGCTATTTTAGAAGATTTTTTGCCTCTTACAAAATTTTGATATCGTTTATGGATTTCGTAAAATTGGCATTTTTTACACATTAAATAATATAAAATCAGTTTAAGATAAATAGAACATTCTAGTACGAGGTGCCATATAAAAGAGAAACAAATTCACAACAATAATTAAAAGGTTCTGTGTCAAGCTAGCTGTGATTTAATTTTAGCTTACTTTGATTTTCATTGCAATTTATACTTTTGCTGAACAAACAGATATTAGTAGTTTTGGGTTATTGTGAAGGCAATTGTTGTGCTACTATTCGAACATATGCTGAAAAATTTCTTAATCAAAGTCCAAATCACAAAACATTTGCTAATCCGGAAAGACGCCCTTGGGAAACACGATGTTTTTTACCTGTAACATTCAATCGTGGATAATGTACGGCCGGAATTATTCAGCTGGAGGAACAAATTTTGGAAAGGGTCGAAGAAATTCCTCAAGTAAATAAAAGGCGTTTAGCGGCAGAGGTTGGCTTTCAAAAAGTTCCTTTAATAGAGTATTAAAAGACCAGTTATTACAGGTTACAGGTATTACAAGGTACAGGTAGGTATTACAGGTTATTAAAGGTCTAACAGGTCTTATAGATAATACGATAAAATAAAAACTAATCATTTTCTGAAAAAAATAATGTTAGACCAAAGTTGATACTTTTGATGAGTTAAGTGCGTAGTTAAAATACAGCTCTTATTTTTGGGACACTCAGTATATAATGCGATACTGAAGAAAAATACATTTTTAATAGACTTCTTAATATTTAGCAAGGCGGTGACATTGTCACAAAATATGGCACTTATACAGAGTGTAAGAAGTTTGACTGCCATTGCCATTACTTCAGCATGAGAAAAAAGTTGTATATTACAGGGGCGTAAGATTAACATTTTTCAAAATACAGCGAGTATTAATATTAGGGAGTTTCATCACAGCGTGACAACAGCGCTTAACTTGCTGATGCACACCACGTGTGCACACGGCAGATTTGTCCTACTGAAAAAATGTAAATAGCTATTATTANAATTGCTGAGAAATATCCAGAGAAGTGACGTAACTTGTCAAAAAAGAATATGGTTTTAGTAATGGAGGGTGTTAAACAAGTCTGAGGAATAGTATTTCCATTTGTAACTCTAGAAAGTATAATTAAACTTGACAGAATATATTTAATAGGCAAGATCTATGACTATCTTTACTGGAAAATGTGGACAGAACACAACAGAGTTATATGTCCTGTCCACTATAATTTTTATAGATAATACGATAAAGTAAAAACTAATCATTTTCTGAAAAAAATAATGTTAGACCAAAGTTGATACTTTTGATGAGTTAAGTGCGTAGTTAAAATACAGCTCTTATTTTTGGGACACTCAGTATATAATGCGATACTGAAGAAAAATACATTTTTAATAGACTTCCTAATATTTNTAATACCAAAAATGTGTAGTTATTTTTTTAATGTGACGTTTTTTAATTATTATTCCCTGCTTTGAGGCTGCAGTGATAAGTTATTTTTTATAAATCCGAATTTTTGCCCATAATTAATGTATAAAAAATGCGAATTTTACTCGAAATCCATAAACGATATTGAAATTTTGTAAGAGCAAAAAAATCTTCTAAAATAGTGGTTATTTTTTAAAATATAAATTCTGTCGTTATTGGCATACACACAAAAAAGTTACGGGATAGCCAGTGGCGCACAGGCACTAGAAATAAAACATCTTGGATATTTATTCTCTCCAAATTCTATATTTACCTTGCCCTTATATAAAAAAATAAGTGTATCAAATTTGAAGTTTCTAAGAAAAATAGTTTTCAAATTATTTGAAAAAAATAGGTTATCTATTCTATATTTAGAAGGCTATATCTCAGTAGGCGTGCACTTTTGTATATAGGTAAGTTAGGCTAAATAGTCTTATTTTCATCCAGAAACCTGTGGTTAAGCGTTGTCCATCCTTTTCAGGGACACCCTGTATATGAAATTGAAACAATTTCATACTTACTGGAAAATGTGGACAGAACACAACAGAGTTATATGTCCTGTCCACTATAATTTTTATAGATAATACGATAAAGTAAAAACTAATCATTTTCTGAAAAAATAATGTTAGACCAAAGTTGATACTTTTGATGAGTTAAGTGCGTAGTTAAAATACAGCTCTTATTTTTGGGACACTCAGTATATAATGCGATACTGAAGAAAAATACATTTTTAATAGACTTCTTAATATTTAGCAAGGCGGTGACATTGTCACAAAATATGGCACTTATACAGAGTGTAAGAAGTTTGACTGCCATTGCCATTACTTCAGCATGAGAAAAAAGTTGTATATTACAGGGGCGTAAGATTAACATTTTTCAAAATACAGCGAGCATTAATATTAGGGAGTTTCATCACAGCGTGACAACAGCGCTTAACTTGCTGATGCACACCACGTGTGCACGCGGCAGATTTGTCCTACTGAAAAAATGTAAATAGCTATTATTATGAAACATTTAATACATTTGAAGGCAATTGTTTTCCAGATTTTAAATAAATAAAATAAAATGTATCGATTTTGTAGTATGGAGATGGAACTTAACTTTTAATCAAATTATGAATTTGAAAAATATGTAATTAAAGTATCCACGTCATCCAAATAATCATACGTATTAAAAATAATTTAGGGACCTATCAAAACGCAAAATTCAGTAATTTTTAAACGCACAAGTACAAAACACACTACAACATATGCTCAAAATGTCCACCACCATTTTCGATGCACGACATCTTCGAATCCAATTTTCGCGCACTCGCTGGAAAACATCTCAAGGAAAGGAAATAGTAGTACGCAAAAAACACTCAGAAACGGTCCAGTTCCAGATACCAACTGAATTGCGTATTGCTGGACAGCTTAGCACCACGCCGTTGTCACATTGCTCGATATGAATTTTATCGAATTTTAGATTTATTAAAACGCTAATTATTTTTTAGAATTGAGCATAAAGAAGTTTGAAAAAGTGATAAACATTGTATTTTATGGTATTCTATGCACACAGTTATATCAATACTCCTTAATTAATCGAACTTTTGTACATTAAGTTGGAGGTTTTGATAATTTTTATTTTCGGAAATGGTTGAGTTTAGGACCCATGTCATATAGGGTTTTTTGTTTATTTTAATGCATTCTATCGTCTGTTAAAATTAAGGCAGTCAAACTTCTAACACCCTGTATACCAATTTAACTTTATGGTGATTTTGGAAATGTATCAGTTGCGTTTAATTCCAAACCGTGTTATAGAATTTTCAAGAAAAAATGTCTGTCGCATTATAACCGTAAAATGAGTCGTTCCTAAATTATTATTTTTCAATTTGAAATAAGTCTGTCATAGAAATAAAAAATCTACAGTAGAACTATGTTTCGCAAAAAGAATATATAGGATTTGTTGTAAATACTATTTCAGTTACAATGTTGTCACATCAAATACCCAAAAAATATAACAAGTGCAAGAATTTCTACAACGATTTTTTGAGCTGTGAATTTTTACTATGAATAGAGAAGTTATTGTCCAATTATGTTAAAAAGAAACAATAACATCGCAAAAGTAAGTTTTCTAAATTTTCTAATAAAATGGAAGAAATACAATTAGGAATCAAACGCTCCTATTCGTTTTCGGCGAACTGGGTGACAATGTCTCGCCGTTTTCCTTTTTTTTCTTTCTACTTAATTGAGTCGCTAGCTCACGTTTCATAAAAAATCTCCAAAAATATTTGCGTAAATATTATATTTTTCAAAAAATATAATGCTTAGTTTATCGGAAACTGAGCCATTTAAGAAAGAGCTCCATGAAAACTTTCCTTCTTAGATCGTGATATATGTATGCGTACTCCCCGCTGAGTATTTTTTGAAATATGTTACTTAAAAATTTTCTACGTATTAAATATTCTAATTTCTGTTTGCAATCACATTTTTGTTATATGAAAAAAGCTTCATAAAGTTCTTCAGTCGCGACGAAGTATTTGCGGACCCACCGCAGATCCTAGCTCGAGAACGACAAGGGCAGGTCAAAGATTACTAAGACTAAGAAAGTGAAAGGTGGCGACCAGACAGGCCACGACCTTCTCTTTATTATTTCTTTCATGCATTTTTGTACTGGAAACCTTAGAAACAACCAGAACCACCTTGAAACGATATTTGTTACTGATTCTAAAAACCTACAAGTAAATCGTGGGACAATACTCTTTTTAAACAGTAATAAACATAAATTTACCCATTCAGAATCATACAACGATCATCTGTGTGTGTATCCTGAAAATCGCATTCGTGAATGGTTTTAAAAGGATGTAACAAGGCTACTTCTTCTCATTAGATTCTAGAGAACTAGTGAATAACGAGTTTATACGCGTTTAAATATATCTGTGGTGAGGTTAAATGAAAATTATATGATCATTACTACATTAGTGGAATACGTTATGTATTCTAAATACCTATGCAGAAATATTTCAATTTATTTTCTACTTCAATATATTGTCAGTGAAAGTTAACATCGCTTTAACCGATTTATTTTACTTGTAATTCGTTAAATTACTTACTTTACACAATTGCTGAGAAATATCCAGAGAAGTGACGTAACTTGTCAAAAAAGAATATGGTTTTAGTAATGGAGGGTGTTAAACAAGTCTGAGGAATAGTATTTCCATTTGTAACTCTAGAAAGTATAATTAAACTTGACAGAATATATTTAATAGGCAAGATCTATGACTATCTCAATAAAAAATACTCATTTTATTTTTTCTACAGAGGCGCTTCAATTTTTTTAAAACACAAAACATAATACTTTGAATATTGTCAAAAAAGCATCAAAGCTTTTCGTACATCTTAGAAAATATATTAGATGTTTTCATATTTTGTAAAATTGATTTAACTCTCTAAGTGTAATAAATAAATACAACACAATATATTAAAATAGCATAGCAATTTCGTAATGAAGTTGATGGTGAGCATTTTCTCGATTGCATTTGGTAAGATTCAAATAAATTGAATTAATAAATAATTTATAACTAAAGCTGCCTTAGGTTAACAAAGAAACAATTTACGATACTGAGAAGGTACCGAATATTGGAATTATCTCTTAAATGACGTAAAAAATATGAAGGGGCAACTTTCATGTCATTTAGCTGTCTTTAGAGCTAAATCTCGTCGTGAGCAGAACTGAAAAAGCTTTAAAATGAGGTGTCACTCAACGTAGGGTGCTATTTAAAGCTTAAGGGTATTTTACGCCCCTGCATAAGGGCGTTCCAAGACACCAAAACTTACGCTATCGTGTGTCCCCCTTAAAAAGAAAATCGACGTGTCTCAGTTTTTTTGTTTTAATTCCGATATTCCAGTTTCAATTGGAATACCCTGTATAATAAAATATGTATAGCATTATTTTCGCTATATGAATTTAATACCTACTATGAACTTTATAAATGAAATAAAAACGATCCATGTTGATAGTAACTCTAATATATTGTGGTGAGTATATCAGTCACGCAAAATAGAAAATTATGGATGTAATTTTAAAGCTAGAAATTTTAAATACCAACAAAATTATAAATGACATTGGTACATTATTGCAAATTAACATTGCAAAAGGTAATGATTCTGTATTTAAAGAGATTATTGAAAATCTCGATTTAGGTATATGGGAATTTCATCTTCAATTAGTTTATAATGTTCAAAACCAACAACAAATAATACAATCCTTACCCCAAGTCCAGTCTACATATATTTCATTGCAATCAGGTGTCGGCGACAAAAGGTAGATATAAAAATATTTCTCAGCCCACTTTTGTTCCTTTTTTCGTTGCGCTTCATTATACCTACTTAAAAATAGCTAGAATACAGGATGTTTCCTTTTTAAAATTCCATAAATTCAGTGGCTGGTAGAACGTTAAAAAATAAGACGATTTTATCCTCTAATCCATGTATCAATTGCATTTTGTTTTTGAGAGGCCATCAAAGATGGTTCTCCAAAGTCAAATTTGAATCATATCTCGTCCAAGAAACAAAGTAATTTATTGACATTTGGTATAGGTAAGTTGCAGAACTAAATATGTTAGTGATATTAGTTTTTGACCATCTGCTAGAGGTCGCTAACGTCGATCTTAATCAGTGACATTTTATGACATAACTCCTTTGAGGTTAGGTTTTCAGCGGTGTACCTATGTTGTACATTACAACGTAAAATTTCGTTGCACACAGAATAAGTGCTCCTGCTAAAATCGCTGAAAACGGACCGTTTTTGAGAAAAGCACAGTTGGCTTCTACTACTATACAAAGGTTGTTCCCAAATGTATGGATCATACTACAAAGGTAGCTTCCTGAGATGAAAATAAGTGATTCTTTAAAAAGATTATGCTAGTAAATATTAAAAAGAAATAAAAAATATTTTTTCGAAAACAGTCTGTGTATAAACTAGTCGACATTGGTGTTTTTCTTAAAAACTATGGATTTTTCACAGACTTCTACAAGAGCGCTGTTTCTATGCAAAATGGAATTTTATACTACATCATAGAAAAACGAATTCCAAAAATGTTATGTCATAAAAAGTCTGTGGCCAGCGACATCAAGCAGATGGTTAAAAGCTAACTATATGATACATTTAGTACATACATTCAAAAACTTACCTGCACCTAAATTCAATACATCATGCCGTTTTTGCAAAATATATAGGCAAAATTTAATCAAAAAATTATTTTTGATATTCTGTGTCTCAAAGACAAAATACGGTAAGTCCACGGAAAGAATCGTTTTATTTTTGCTATTCTATTAGTTGGTGAATTTTGGCGTCATTTTCAAAACATGGTATGTGGGATAGTAGGATTATTTTGGATAATATGTTTTCTTAGATCATGAGTATAATAAACAGACTTATAAATTCTCACATTGACATTCTGCAACAAGAACTAGATGTAATGAATATATTTACCAAGAAACGATTAAGGCTGAATTTAAGATGCCGCCTTCGTAGAAATAAATCCATGGAGGTTAGAATGTATTGTACAGACTGAGAGGTCAAAC
This sequence comes from Anoplophora glabripennis, assembly GCF_000390285.2. Classification (NCBI taxonomy): domain Eukaryota; kingdom Metazoa; phylum Arthropoda; class Insecta; order Coleoptera; family Cerambycidae; genus Anoplophora; species Anoplophora glabripennis. The sequence continues at coordinate 574,662 of NW_019416415.1, forward strand.
GAGAGCAGGCTGAATGGTTGCACCTACACAAAATATATGTTTGAAAGTGTTGATAAGCATCATACAGACATATCACTTCAACGAATTTAGATTATACTGAAAAGGCTAAAAAATAGTAATACACTATATTCTATGCACATATTTTACTTTAAGAACACTAAATCCAAGTAGCTAAAGTCTCTAATAGATTGATAAGTATAGATATTATCATTCAGATATATTTTTTAAATAAATCAGCTTTCAGGATTTTCCTTGTCTACGAAATGCACAAACGTATAGAATATCGAAATTGTTCAAAGTCAATATCACGATAGATGATCTAATATTACATCCATTGCAGAGTTTTGAGAGTGACTAACACATTCCTATTTATATTATTGCCAGCTTCTAGAAAAGACTGAGCCTCGTATACATCAAAAAGTGAAACCCATGATCTAGACACCTTAGTGAAGTACATAAAATTAGACTCTATACATACCTATTTTGGGGTATTGCCATCGATTTTTTTTAGTAACTAACTAGAGTTTAAAGAGTTGCAAGCAAAATGTAATTTATTGTCCTTTAAACTTTACATAGGGTGTTCCAATAAAAACTCCTGTCCCCGTTTTCTCTGGAATAGAAAGAGATAGAGTTTTGTAAACATGGTTTTGTAGACTTGCCATATATCTTCCCTTTTGCGCTAAATTATTAATACCAAATAGATGCAGTATACAATATTCTTGAGAACTTTTGGATAGATTTCAAGATATTTTATTCGATTTTTTGTTAGTTAGCGAAATGACATTGATGAAATATTTCGAAATGTTTTAAACATTTAGATAAAATGTATACTACAAAAATTGTTTTGAAATGAATATGATTTCTTGTGTATTAGCTCCAAAAGTATATCTATATTTGTAACGATACTTTACCGATACATAAAAATGATGATATCATATGGAAATTGATTTTCTATCTGATCTCGTTTGGTAATTTTGCATAGATTTGTATTGCATACGTTACATAATAATTATAAGGAAATGGATGTTACATTTTTCTGTTTCCAGTGACAATTTCAGTTGTTACAAAATACCATTTGCATTAACATTATAAAACTGTGTTGAGATCATTTTATAAAAAAAATTGTTAATACATCATTATATCAACCCACGGCAAGGAGATTGCAACAGGCGCGGATTATCAGAATTCAAGTGGTGTGTACAAACGCCCGTATAAAGCAGTGAAGTAATTGGCGTGGAGTGTCATTAAGAATAGTTAAAGTTCTGGTCCGGTATGGTAGTAGTCATTAGTATTAATTGGTTTACTTTTGCAATTCAAGAGCCACCGAAGACGATTTCGGTTTAAAAAGGCACCAATAAATTCCACTTGCTTTAGGATGTCTATAAATTTCTATGTATTGGAAAACAATATTTATGTGACAAAATATAGGAGTAATAAATACGTTATATGCAGCCTAGAACCACACTACCAACAGTTGTGAAAAATGCATACAGAAATCTTATAAAACAGAAATTTTGAAAAATACTTATTTATAATAATTTGCAGTTGTTCAAATTTATGTCTACGTATACTCCTAATTTTTTTAATTAATGCAAAAAATCAAATTATCGAAATTATATAGAATCTATCTTCTAAAAATATTATATTACATTTCAGTTAATACATAAATATGAATAACGAATTATCTTCATTTTCCTCATTATAATCAATAACTCAAATTAAAATTAAGCAAAAAATGTTCCTGAGTAAATAATTTCTTCTCCAAAACTCTACATAATCTATTTTGATTGACTAGTTAACACTGTAGTCATACATCATTCTAAAGGAATGGATTGCCTTAAGACTATTTTAACAAGCCCTGGACATCTTAACAAGTACCTCAACGTAATTGGACTGAGCAACAATGCTAGGTGCATGCCTACACGAAGACGAGGATCCATACACATCCCATGGTAGTACTATGTTTGTTTAGTGGTGAAATACTTAATATCAGTATTTATGTCACTTTAAAATTGATATTCTCCATAAGAACTTGACTAGACTTCAGCAGAACTAGTGTGTGCTTTCTCACCTAGCATCAGCCCATTTTAATTTTTACTACTTATGGCATATAGAATGGGTCAGTTCTGAAAGCTGCAGGCTACCGCCCCTCTTTTCACAACAGCAACAACGTAGATCTAATATGGGGTCTGTAAGGTCTTACAGTTCTTCGTCTAACTGTAGTCTTCTATTTAGTCTCCACAACATGGCTCCTCGACATAGCTTCCAATTTCCGGTTTTTCTCTTCTAATCAGTATAAACCACATCCAACTAAGCTTTCACACTCGCGGATAGACTCTCATCTTTCTCTTAACAGGACATACACAAGCTGTTACTACTATTCTTATTTTTTTGCAACTTTAGTTCATCAGTATATGCCGTAAACTATTTCAATATTAATTTTACCGAACTTTGAAGATTCTTTCCATCTAGCAGTTTCTGTCACCATTTTTGGACCTTACGTTTCATGCACTTTTAAATAAATGTGTTAAAGCAGGTAGCAATATTGCTCGAAGCCAATGACCATTAGTTTTGTGTGGAAGATTGTCTGTGGCCTACTAAGTGGTAGTTCAGCTGTTTCCTTAACCCCACATCGCTAAATTCGACTCCTTTGTCTGTTTTTGAGCAATCCATACAACAGATAAGATAGACTGTATCAAGAGGACCCTTCTCTCAATATTATGTTTAAAATTATATAATTTTTTATTGTTTACTTTTCATTTTTGTGTTTAGCTAAAATAATGAAATTGGAGAATGTACTATCTTTATTTTAGCTATAGGGCATCAGGAGACACGTGACTATGAAAGTAAAGACAGACAAATACGTGTACGCAAAATACTCGAGTTCGGAAAGAGAAACTTATCCAAGAAAAAACCGCAAGGACTCGTCGCCTCTCTGAAAGGATAGGAGTGTGCTCCCTGCTCGATACGAATGAGGATTCGTATCGCGTATCTTAGAATTTTTCTCTGAGCCAGTGCATGACGCATGTATATTTTAAAATTGATAACAGTTATGTTGTCTTGTTTATATTAAATATTTGACCAAATTTCATTCTACGCTTAATGGTAAATTAAAGATGAAAAAAATATATATTTAAATGCCCTCAATATGAATTCAAATAAGCTCAAATAGGCACCATTATTTGCAGAATATTAGTTTTCCCACAGTTTTTGTTTTAATTTGTTTACCTTAACTATTCATCAACTTTTCAAGAAAATATGTGTTAAATATTTTGTATTTTGAATTGTATTTTCCACTTGTCTACGCTTGATTTTATTTTCTTACTACATTTTAATTTTTTTTCTTCAGTTGTGAATTTCAGCAGATAAAATTACTACGAGTTCTAATAATTAAATTTTTTTAACTTTTTTTTGTATTAAAAATATTTTTCAAATATAAAATGATTTCATTAATTTAGTTAATAAAATAGTAGACACTTGAGCAATTGACGCATGTCCGTCACATCCGAACAGATGTGGTTTTGACTCAAGAGGATGAAATATAGATCTATTATCGGATAATACTTTTGCTTTCAACCACGATTAGTCGCGAAAGGGATCTTTTCTAAACATGTAGCGGGTTAGCTCACTTACCGCTGCAGATTCCTATCTTTTTAGGAAGATTATTGGGTAAACGTTCCAGTTGCATTTAATTTTGATATTGTATATAATATTAAAAAGATATAGGCCTCGTAATGTCTCAAGGAACCACATTTTAATAGCTGTTTCTCATTAGAAGCTAATGTTTTAATTGAAATAAATTAGTCTCAGCCGTAAGAAATATTTTATGTATCTGCAGATTTAGTAAAAAGATCAAGTCTAAGTAGACTAGAATATTATAAAAAAAATGTGGCGACTGTTATTGACAACAACAGTGGAAAAAGGAAATTAATTTTTCTCATAAACGATCACCTTAAGAAGAAACATAGGATAAGTTTGCCATTTTTAAAGTAAATAAAGTAAGGTTTCATAAAACATTTTCATATCACATAGTTATTATAGTTTTCTGTTCTTTTTTATTCATGCAACTGGGTTCTTCCTGTTGGAATAATAATTAAAAAAATAAAAAATTTGTCTTAGCAAAACAGATTTGCAAAAAAAAACAATTACTTTCAGGTAACCTTGAGAAGTACATCACATGTCATTGAAATGTCTTAAAAAAGGGGAAGTTTTCTGAACAAAAGATAGAATTTTGAAGAATCTCTTTAAGAGTAAATTTTCACTAAAGAAACAATATTTAAATGAATTTATTTCCATCCAAAGAAGCTGAATTTGAAGTATGAACGATTCCTTCCAAATACTCTGTATAGAAATTGAATTCTTACTGACCGAATTTCCAATAGATGGAATGCCTAAATTTCCTTGTGATCTCAAAATTCTGGTGTTTTTAATAGTACGATAGTTCGTTATTCCTCACTGTCTGTATTACTGATTACAGATACAATTAAGTACACATTTTACTTTAACAGGTTCCAAATGGGTTGCTTTGTGGACCAGACCAGTGTAGCACTTTGGCTGGCTGAATCCGAAAATCAGAATTCCCCAATCAATTCGTGTTTTGATCTTAACATCAGGAAACCTCTCTAGAAAGCAGTTTTCGAAATTTTAAATTAACTTATGTAGACAGTGATAGCAAAAACATTGGAATTCATGGTTTCATTGCACTATAACCCTGTTACCTGAACAATTTTGTTGCAAAAACTCACGATCACTGAGCAGGGAAGTACTATACCTTTTTTTAGTGAAAAAAATCTGCTATGATTTTGTAACACAAATCTATATGCCGTAGATCACGTTTCTACAAGAGTTTTCCTGCCCGGGCCTCACTAAATGAATTTACTGCTTTCATTCACACCGATTTTTGTAAAGAGTAAAGAGCTTCAATGGGATTACAGACTCAATTCTTCAGAGTTTCGTGGTTTCTAGCACAATTAGAGTTATGAGATTTCAGTTATAGAGTTACGGAAGCCTGCTATCTCACAGTGTATGTATACCATAGCACATCCCGGATTATGGGGTTACGAGGTTATGAAGCTAGGAAATAAGGGGGTAGGTTGTGAATTCGAATATTTTTCCAATCACTCACCACTCAAGTTAGTTTAAGATCTTGAAAATCGCTTTCTAGAGAAGTGTCTTGATGTTGGGGTCAAAAGTGATTCCGGAATTCTGACCTTAGATTGGGATTCTACAAGTCAAAGTATATCTGGTCTGATCCACACTGTGTTATTATCAGTCTGACTCATATATCTTCAGGAACGTAGGAACAACATAACCATGTAATTTTTTTTCTTTCTTTAGTAAACTTAACTCATTGTCAGTTACATACATTTACCTTTAAATTAATAGTCCGGTCAAATTAGTCATATAAATAGTGGTCAAATAACAAAAATTCCGACAGAGCTAAATTTTGGTGAAGACCTTGGGTACACCATTAGAAATAAACTGTCAAAAGTCCCCACCCCACCCCATGTGTTCTAAAAAAGTTATTCGGGTCAAAGGTCAAAATTTCAGGTTTTTTGGATTTTTTTCGAAAACGGTAAGTTTTATCAAAAAAGTAGCCTAGACAAAAATTATAGATCTAATCTATCTACAAAAATGGTCCTTATACTTTTTTTTCTAAGAACCACCACCATTCCTGAGATATCGCGATTCTAAAAGTTGAAGGAGTCATGTTCTACATGATATGCACATATATGCCACGTATATACATAGTGAGGCACTTAATGCAAGTATAAATGCCTATCTGTGTCTCTTGTATGTATAAAATAAGTATATTTTATTCTGAGTATATTTCTGAATATACACTCAAAAGAAACTCAGTCCCTTAGTCAAAATGACGCAGATGTCCTTATAATTGAAACAGCAATAGAACAATTTAATGCAACAAATACAACTATTGTAGTTGGTGAAGATGTTGACTTATTAATACTACTCGCTGCAGGGACTCCAATTGATAAAATTATATATTTTTTAAAACCTGGAAAGGCTCAACAGGGAACAGAAATATATTCTTCAAAAAGTTTATCTGCTTATCTGCTTATGCCAAAACCATATCTTATTTTTACATGCGATAACCGGCTGCGATACCACATCAGCAATGTTCAGAAGGGGTAAAACAAACATGATTCTTCACCTCAAACAATAATCACAAAATGAATTCGCTTTCTCCTTGCTGTTAAGGAGCTCCAAAAAAAATTGATTGTATAGATAAATATAGATATTAATATTCTCAGAATAGTATATTTTATATAGACACAAATAGACATTTTTACTTGCATTAAGTGCCTGACTATGTATATCCGTGGCATATATGTGCATATCATGTGGATCGTGACTCCTTCAACTTTTAGAATCGCGATATCTCAGGAATGGTGGCTCTTAGATAAAAACCATTTTTGTAGATAGATTAGATCTATAATTTTTGTCTAGGCTACTTTTTTGATAAAACTTACCGTTTTCGAAAAAAATCTAAAAAACCTCAAATTTTGACCTTTGACCCCGAATAACTTTTTTAGCACACATGGTATCGGTGGGGACTTTTGACACTTTATTTCTAATGGTATACCCAAGGTTTCCATCAAAATTTAGCTCTGTCGGAATTTTTGTTATTTGAAATGTCTATTTTGACCGGGCTATAAGTCTTGAATCTAAAAACAGCATTTTTAAGCAAATTTTATAGATAAAAGTTTTCTTGTAATGGAATTATTTAAAAAATGGTCAATGGTATTACTATATATTAAAATGAAATAATTTTTTTTTTTTTTTTCATTTCGAGACATAATATTTCTTAAGAACAAATTTAAATTTGAATTTTAATGACACATTAAGATATTTGAAAGAAAATTAAATAGATTATAGCAATGAAAACCCATATCCAGGAATGTATTCCATAGAATATTAACCTCATTTATTATTACATGCCACAATAGTGTAGTAATTTCCATCGAGGACGATACAAATTGGGTTTACCGGATACATTGCAGTTATCAATAACTTCATATGCAAGTCTATGCGTGTTCTAATGTCCATTTTATGCACAAAACCAAAAAAGGAGAAGCAATAGTAATGAGTAAATCCTTATACAAGATAAATTACTTTCAGTATTTATGTATGGGTATCTGATATGTGACATTTTTTATGTCTGCGAAGTTGTCTTTATTAATGGCGCTAGCGGAATAGACGACACTGGTAAAAACAACATTCACGGCAATTAAGGGTACTTTATAGGCTTCACAAGATTACAAAACAGGAAGGATCAATCAAGGGGATTAGCACGTCAGATTTATTTTGCAACTACAATACAGATTTTTTAGATTATGTCACTTCGTTACGATATTTGATTAATAGATGATAATCATGTCTGGTACACTTTAATGGCTGGTGGACAATAAGAAAGCAAAAGCTATCTTTCCAAAACCAAGAACTGTTTCACTCTAATAAACTTTTAACTCCTTAATCCATTTGAATTATTTTTTGAAATGTTTTGTTGTTTTTTCTCCAAACAACTATAGGCATATTATATCATAGAATTTCTATTATCATTTCCTCCCTTGGATATTTTCATTGTACAAAATGACTCAATAATAGTTAAATTTAGAGAAAAAGTATACTCTTAGTTGGTTTTATATACTCAGAATAGAGACAAAAGTCACTCATTTGATAGCAGAAACTCAAATTTGAGTAAAATTCACTAACTTCTGTTGAACTCATACAATTTTAGTTGTACTCATACTAATAGAGTGATAATTTCACTAATCGATTGTGGACAGAAGTTGACGTTGACAGAAGTTGACGGACAGAAGAAGTAAAATTTAGTGAATTTGAAGGAAATTTTGTATACAATAATCATCACCTATCATTTTCAATATTCTTCTTAAGCATCAAATCGTCACCTTTTGCAGAGTGCCATAGTTGACGTTCGATCACACCTCACGACGGCTCCGCTGTGATCCTGCACGGATGTAAAATATTGTTGACTTCCAAAAAGTCAACAATTAACTGGATCCGTTTTTTTGTCGTGATTCTTTTTTCATCGCTCATAAGTCGACTAAATCAGAAGAATCTTATAAACTGTTTACTTTATTTGTACTAATTCACCAATCGAGGTTATATTAACACAAATCGACGTCTTTTACTCATAGAAAAATATAAATATTTCTATGCTTTTACCTTTCTGCTAAATTCAATAATAGTGAAAAATTAACGTACGGCTTATAAAATTATTTTAACTGGGGCATTAAAAAACTTATACAGAAAACCACTTGGAGTTATTATTTTTAGCGGTAGGGTTAAAATTAATATTATAACGGGATGGTTAATTTTAACCTATAAGATACAGAATACAGCTGATTGTAACTTAAATAGTGTCAATTCAATTTTCATAGGCCTGTAGAGAAATAACTCCAAAAACCGCACCGACTTTTTGGAATAAAATCTTAAAATGCTAGGTAAAATCATTACAATCTCTCGCATGTATACCTATATCTAGTCATAAATATTTTAGCGATGTGTGTACATTATGCCTGAGTACGTTAACAAGATACTAAGTAAGTATATTGTAATATTTCACATGTACAGACATGACTCTGAGGTACTACGAAGTTTAAAAAAGGATAATTATATCTTTTAATTCCATTACAACAACATTTACTGCATCGAATACGATTTTTGAAGTATTTAATTGCAAAGAGATGGAGAAACGAATGCGTGTACAGCAGACAAACCTATAAGAGTGGAAGTAGTTTACCTGTTTCTCAGGGTCCGCAGCGGACATAATTTGTTTTTTCTAAATTAGGTACACGTCTAATTGGCGAATAAGGATGCAGCAATTTTGTTATCGTGTTAAATTAAAGCAAACAAGAATCTGCATTTGATCTTGCAAAACACAACAACTGCTGCATCTGTATACATAAAAGTAAATAAATTTCTCATAAAATTATCGGACAATCTGACAGTTACACATACATATAATGACTGTTTCTTCTCATAGAAGGAAATGCACTTTAAGACAACATCTGCAACAGAGTCATTATGAATGCACTTGCAAAATGTAGCAAAAAAGGTCAGAAAACGTAATATGTTATAATTCGTTTATTTTACTGGAGCAAGGATGCAAAAAATTGAGGCGCTTACTTTTAGCAATTTAAGCCAAGTATACAAAGATATAATCACCTAGTTTACGCACTTAAAAAAAAACAAAGAATTTCATTCTATACGTTCTATATGGTGAAACAAATCCTTGATCTATCAGAAAATGTTATAAATATTTTAGAAAAACCTATGAAGTATTATAAAAAATGTAATGAATACCAGGAAGATTGAGCTATTAGGTTGTACTCTATTAGACAGAGTAGCCTAATCTCTCCACACTTTTTAACATATTACACTGATGTTTTACATATAGCATGTTCTAGAGGTCTTTTAATATCTCATGAGCCGCGAAATGCGCGAAAGGCGTGGCGTATCCTCATAATTCTTCTAATAAGCACGTTATGAAAACATTGACTCAGAACTATATCATGTGCATCATTACAAGTAGACATGAACTAAGGCGCTCGGGCATCAATAAAGTCAACCGGCGAATGTTCGTTATATATATTTTTTGTTTAAATTAAAATAATAAAGAATAGGGCATTTTATTATGATATTTGTAATCGGATCAAAGGCTTGTTTACGCTAGAGCTCGAGAGAGACTGTGAATAATAGGTGTAATGTTTTTAGGACGTAGAATAATTTAGGCGACGGTCGGAATTATGTTTCTGCGCATATGAAGGTCAAAGCTCATAAGATTTTAAAACATCTCTAACAACTATATTTTCTTTATTGAAGATGTAGATTCATCACATAACTTGCCCTTAAATCCCGAAAGAGCGTTCTTTTCAAACATAATATACATTGTATTCCATTTAAGGTGGCCATATCCCTGGCCGAGAAATAGTCAAATTTCTAGCGTTTTTAGGTACAGAAATCTTGAAAAGTAAAACGTGTAGAACAAAAGTAAGCACAAAAATAAAATCCTTGATGTTTTGTTTATTCATTGTTACCATTTAAATTTACTCAAATAAAATAATAACTAAAAAAAAGCGTTTGTAAAACATGCGTTTGCTGTTATCCTAACCCACATTTTAAGAATTATTTTCACGTACTTATAAATAAAAGTAAACAATTTTATATGTAGGACTAAGCAAGTAATTGTTATAAGAATATTTACATGTGGAGTTATACAGGGTCGGAAAGTCCCCATGGTTCATCGGCCGTTACGTGAGAGCGATAAAAAAAGTCCACTTCTTATTTGTGGAAGGGCGAAATGGGCGGTGACTATTAGACGCCTTCATTATAGCCATCTTTCTCTATCGCACGGATTTCTATGACTTACTTTATCGCTCTCACGTAACGGCCGATGAACCATGGAAAATTTCCGACTCTGTATATAAAAAAGTTAGTATTTTTGTAGATTTCAGTACCTAAAACCGTGATGGTTTGATCGTTTTTTGCACCTGTTTATTCGTTTTACTGCGGCGTCTTTGAAAATACTCAGGTGGCATGACATAACATTCCTATTATTTGATAAGCTTTAGATTATTCAGTTATTAAATATTTGAAATTATTTGTCTTTGTGGAAAACACTATTTAAAGAATACGGCGCCCTTAAAAAAATTATGTTACAGTCGCCATGCATTTTAGAAGATTTTGTACAAAAAACAGTCAATACAATCATAAAAATAAAAAGGTCTAGTTGATAGCTACATCCTTCTTAATTACCATTTTTTCCTAAACTTAAAAATATTAAAGTCACTTTATAGTGTCATTTATAATCAGGATGCTGATGTATATAAAGAACAATATAGGAAATAGTAGACGTACAACTGTGTACAATAAAAAGTTTTCGACTGCTTACACGGTGCTTTAAAAAACATGGTTTACTAGTTTCCGTTCTTAAACATTTTTAAAACATTTTTTTGTCCACGTAAGTACCTACATAGCTAACACCATACCGCAGAATTACAGTCAAAACGATATGTTATCGATTATTTTATACTTTAACAACAAAGCTTAGGTTTCAGTTTTATAAAATATGCAGTAGATTCTGTTACGAAAGTCAAAGTTAAATGATTAAATCAAAATGACAGTCAGATATTTGAATATTCAAAATGTGGACCTTAGTCAACCTTATAGCCTTCCGAATGAACCACTTAAATAAAGTGCATAGACTCAAATATGAATAATAATTTAGTTCGTATGCTCAAACTCTTAAAAATTATTGTTTGTATATTTGACATGTTGACATAAAGTAGAAGCCAGATTTTCTTCCATATTCCGGTCAATAGTAACAACGATAATATTCAATCAATCTTTATACAGTCAGTACGATATTTGTTGAGATAGATTCCAAGAAAAGAACCGAAGAAACACGTAACTGCAAAACACAGTATGTACTGCAAACTGCTACGGTGAACGCCATGCCGCCAATGTCTTTCTACTTTGAGTGTCGAATACAGTTAATACCAAGAAAGTGACGCAGGGGTCTTATTGGAAATTTTTCTCAATAAATATCGTAAGGACTGTATCTTCTTTATCAATGTTCTTCCTGTTGATATGTTTCATGCAAGATTTTCTTGCTTTCATCAAACAGGAAGAAATTTCCTTCAGATACTTACAATATTCCATGTATAGGGCTTTCATCAGTAGTAACCTATTTGAACAAACAAGGAAGAGTAGAAAATTCATAGTCACCTAAATAATATTTTTTGGTCAATAAAACAGTTGATGAGCTTTGGGATTTCTTGGGTATGTCGGCATAACACCAAACTCTGAAAATAAGAGCTTGTTGACACTATTTTTCTTCATTTATTTTCAGTACCTGCTCGTATTTTTAAAAACTACACACGATTTAGTTTAATTCACCACATGGGGCCCTGTGACGTAAAATCCAACCAAGAGCAATAACACTTACATCACTTTTGTTTGGTAATCAGATTTTCCATACCGTCAATAGGAAACCAACGTAAATCAATGAGAAGTCATGTGTCATCTTTTCTGCATTAAACAATGCCGCTATCGTAACCTTGCTCTAATTATTATTCATCGCAAAGGATCATTTTCGCAAATCGCATTACCTAATGCCATTTGCAGCACGAAGATGCGGTGTCTTCGATTAAACCACTACAATTTTATGGCTTACGCGAGAACCTTGCATGTACGTTACCGGCCTTCCTCATTGGGAGGATATACCATTCAATATTTATAATTAAATTTTAGTTAATGTAGTTGAAGTCGACGACAAAGAAAATGAACAAGAAATGCACATGGTGCAACTTTTTTAATACAAGGCGTTTACAGACTTTGAAAAGTAAGTAAAGTTAAAGATGACCATTTCAACTCGTTACGCCATTGTAGCCTTTTGATATGGTCTGTACTTTTGTATTTGATGACAACTATCTCTCTGTCATTAGCAGTAATAAAGCCATCATAGCTTGTTCAAGATTTGCTAGATGTTACATTTTTTTCGTTGCTACAGTGATATAAGCAATACGCCTAGGTTAATGTCACCATATTGTTTGTATTTATTACTATGTCTTGTGATTAATTAAAAAAAAATGATTCGTTTGATTCTGAAAGGGAAGATTTACTGGTGGAATAGTCCAGAGTAAGGTATGATAAGGAATACAACAGATTTACTTAAGAGCTTGTCGCAAAAATATACTAAGAATTCATGAAAATACTTTAATCGCTTATTTTGGCGATAAGACAATTTTAAAACCAAATAATTTTCTTCACTTGGTGCTACTATTCCTTGCTGAAAACCACTTTTGGATATGAAGAAGAACATAAATATTGAAAAATATTTTAGACTAGGAAAAAAATAGTTGGATATGGGGCTAAAACGTCCAGTGTATTTAGTAGAAAGGGTGTGGGTAGATTTTCTATGGAAGCATCAGTCGACGATTTTTTGATGATGAAGGTAGAATTTATTCTATTATTTCTTAAGATTTAACTTTATCCCAGACGCAAGAAAATGTAAAGGTTTTAAATGATTTTTCATTGTTTCAGATTTCCTTAGCCATAGGATAGCGGGAACATGTTGTCGAGAATAGTTGGCCAAAATGATGTTAAATTACATATATCGAACAACACGATAACATTGTTATCAATATTCTCGATTGAAAAACACGCATCATCTAATACAGAATTAAAAATGACTAGACTTTTGTCATGAAAATAGCAGCGATATATTTAAAAAAATTAATCTGATGATGGCCCCTCGAAGACGAAACGTCGGATTGCAAAAATGTTGCCGCCATTGGATAGAGCGAAAAAGTGGCAATATAAATATGCAATTTATTTAAAATTCGTTTTCAAATAAAGCCGGAAAAGAAATAAAACGATTTTGCAAAATTTCGGGTTTTCGGATTTCGCATCAACAGTAGACTTTGCAGTTAATACTTTGTATTGCTGAATTCTCAAATCATCCAGATATAATTTATCATTTGTGCATTTGTAATTCGACTTACATGTTTATAGCAATGCTGTACAAAAATAAAGTTTTGGGTCAAACAATGAGGCACAGTTTTTTTAAATTTTTTTCCGTAGAATTGAATGGTGTAATCAGTTTTGGAATGTTTTTTAATTTAAACAAATTATCTGAAAAATATATAATATATAAGAATATAACTGAAAAGTTCATTGGTGTAAGTCATTTTTTACTTTTTTGCATTTTTGAGCATGTTTTTGAACTGTGATTACAAATTTTTTTATTTCACCAAAAAGTATATGTCAAAACAAAAAAATTATTACCGGCAGAACTCTGTACGATGATTTTTTTAAGTAGAATTTTTCTTTGAAAAAAGTGTTTCAGGCCGAAAAAAATGAATACCTCAGAAACTTCTTGATTTTTTTATCTAAAAAAAATTGAGGTTATTTAAGACAGAGAAAGGTATACTTTCACCAATTTTCGTCAAAATTAAATTTTTTTTGCGGAAATAAGAAATAAAAAAAGAAAAATCTGAAAAAACCTGTTTTTCGCATTTTTCTCGGAAACTTTGAGGTTATGTTAAAAAATTACCTCTACAAAAGTTGTAGATTTTTGCATGATCTACAACTTTAGTATTGGATACTTTTTTATTTGACGTCAACTTTCGCCAATGATACAATTTTTCATAACTTTTCAACCACCCAAATCAACCCTCCGCCGCCCCTGCTCACGCATTTATTTTTTTTAGGTTTATTATAAGCCCTTTTACCATTTCCACTTATAAAAGTCCAGGTAAATTTTTTTTTCTCCAAGTGTAATTTGGTTGGACTATATACATATATTAAAATCACGTGAATGTCACTAAATCGACCATAACAATTTAATTTAATTGATATGTTTCAAGATTTTTTATTTTTATTCATTTTCTTCAAAAAACTAAATTAATTTCGTTTTTTATTTGTTTTAACATTATACCTATAATTTTATTCAATAATAATTTTCACAATAAAAGATACACGTTTCCATAATGAAAACTAAAGTAGAGCTATGATTACCTGAAATGAAACTAATAATAATTTTTTTATGCAGTATGTAACTCTCGGGGGCACTTCCAGAGGTTCTCAATAGGTTTTAACATTTATTATTATTACTAATTTGAAGCGCCATTTTGCAGTCTCAATTATTTTGATTATTGAAAATACTAATGATGAGTGTAAGTAGAATACCTACTATTAAAGATCCTATCCATGTTTGAAAACATCCTGTATACGTAGGCGACATATTTTTCTAATAAATAAACGTGGAATTAAGAAATCACACAACAAACCGGTTGAAAAAATAATATTTTTAGCTCAAGCACAATGAACAATGTACTTGTGCAAGAAATAGAGCCATAAAATATTGTTGCAAAAAAATGGGAAGGGAAGAAGAAAATACAATTAGTCTATACGAAAAATAGTTACAACAATAGAAAAATTGGAAAACGTGCAAAATATCTACTGCAAACATCTGTTTACAACTCTATAATATACACATATTTTTTTTAAGTACAAGGAAGAAAATTGTAGCTAGTGGACAACGATTGGTTATGTGTCATAAGTTACTACACTTTATTAAAACACATTATTAAATAAATAATTATTAATGGTTAGTTTAAAAATACAAATAAAATACTGAATCTAGAAAAAAACGTAACAGGCCTGACTGACCTAACGAGTAAATACAACAGGAAGATTTTTTTCATCTGTTTACTGTGAAGCTAGAAGTTGAATTGTCTAATCATAGCAAATATGGTGTTTATTTACGTCTTTTAACATTCTTTGTTTCGGAAGCATTTTCGCACCCACGTTTTTATATCCTTAAGTACTTAACCGTTATAGTATGTAATTCCGTTTGCGAAATATCCTCTAATTTACCTCAATTCCTTTCGTTTAGCGGTTGAATGTCAAATATTTTTTTAGTGGCTGTGCATATAAAAAAATCATTTTGTATTTATTTAAAAAAAGACAATAAATAATTGTATTTGTAACAATTATAGTTTTTAATATAACAAAATTATACTTATTATATGTATTATTATTTATACCTGTAATAAATTTTAAAAAGGAAAAGTTTCAAAACTTTTTTGCCGAAATATGTCCATAGTAGATTCTTCATTGGAGGTGACAGTTCAAAATTTAGAAACTTTTCAAATTGTCAAAAAAAAAGGAATGTTAGACACTTTTTTAGGTACTTATATTTAAGAATCGATAACTCGACCAAGATGGAACATGTTGGATACAAAGTGTATGCCTACATTTTAATTAATAAATCCTGTAATTCCTCCTTGAATTACTGTAAATCCTTAGTAGCTCCAACTACTATGCTTGTACTATTCTAAATCTCAGCATATCCCAGTAATTCTTTAGAAAATTCTCCTACGTACCAGAAATATCAAGTACTGTCCCATAAATCCTTATTATACACCCGGTACATATTTTACTTACATGTATCAACATCTGACACTTCCATAATTAGACTGCCTAACCTCTTCATTATATGTTGCGTCCAAAAACAATAATATTTACGTCTAAAAATATCTCCGCGAATTACAGAATATTAGTGTGCATGTGTAATAACACATACAAGGATATCCCAAAATCAACATGCAATAACGTATTATGTAACAAAATATAAGAAAAAAAGTTTTTGTAAACATATACATAGTAATGCCTCTTAAGGAGTTACAATGTCTTAGTGGTGAGTCTCTAAATTTATCTTAAATCTTCGACATTATGGTCAGTATATTTCGTGTTAAAAAGTACATTGACGACAAAAAATATGTATAATTGAAAAGCAAATCAGTTCGAACCGTCAGATTCAGCCTGAAAAATAGTTGGACAGTTACTAAGGTTTAGCTGCTCTAACACTCTGGAGTTCTAGAACCGTTTGTGTCCCAACAGCTATCTTCTGTCAAAAGGTTAATTCTCTTCCGATTCAATTTATCCCTCCCAGGAAGGAGAACGTCGCAAAGCAGTTTGCACGCAGTGGCTTTCCAAATCTTCCAGAAATATTTAGCATCCCATGGTGTCAGTTTAAAAAGCATTAATAACAGTTTGCTTTTACCTGTGTACTACTCACCTAACTTCTCTTTCCAGTAATATATGGAGAGGTGACAACTACAATAGGATTTCCAAAGCAGCTGATTGTGTTGAGCTGATTGTTCTAGTTATAATCAAACACTTTTGTTTCTGTAAACCAGATAATTTGACTTTGGTTATCTTTCGAATACTGTTAGACGATCTTAGTGCATATAGCCTGTATAGTTGTCTTATAATTTGAATAATGAAACCAATCTGAACCGAATAAGTTGGTGGGTCTCAAATTGACCAGTTTCTATTCTCAAATAAGTTTTAAATATTTGACTAAAAATAAAAAGTGTTCTAAATGAATATGATTAATATTACTGAAATAATTTTGAATGGTCCTGCAAATAATGCTCGGAGGTCTGTTCTAACGCATAGACAATCTCGTACGCTGTAATGCAAGCCGCAACTGAAAGAAGATACATTTTTATAAACAACTGAATAAATAAAGTATTTGCACATGTGAAAGTCACTTTTGAGTACTACAATTGCATCTCGTGTTTATAATGGGTTCCCATTGGGACAAAACTTCATTCCTACGTAAAAATACGATTACAGCTGAAAATTATTGCAAAAAAATCCGATACGGTGGCTGTACTAAATACATGACAGTGAATCACGATTCAATAGGTATATATAAAAGGGGAGTCTTCTGCAGATTCATTCAACAGTTTCCAGTCCTTTAGATCTAGTTGTACCTCATAGTTGGTTTTACATATGGTTTAAGTTTAGTTTCTTTTATTTAATTGTTTTAATCGCACCTCAGCTCATTATGGATAAGGTAAGGTCGACTAGGCATAATTTTATCTTATTTGGGTTTATTTATTCTATGAATGTGATTATTTCATAATACAGTTAAAATACAAAGATGAATCGCAAGCATAACGAAAAATGGGATAAGGAGAATATAAAAATATATATTTTCCGATATTTTCAAAAATATATTTCAAATTTGCCTTCTTATGACAGACTACTATTAGCTTTACAAGATTGTGTTAATACATGTCTCAAAATACCAAGATATTTTTTAAATAAAAACAACTAATATTCAAGTTGGTAATCACTTTGTTAAGATGTCTCGCTTGCATAATTTTCAGTAAATATAGTATAGTAACGTTTTTGATTACACCCTGTATAAATTTAATTCTGTTTGTTGTAATTTTTCGTTTCTATATATTGTGCTTTTCTATGATATAAGAATACATAACCGTTATACTCAGTACAATCTCTTAAAAAAAATAGAAAAAGAAATATTATTTCTTTTAATAAATCTCCAAAAGTAGATATTTTAATACATGGAAAGTTGTTTTTTCACCATATAAATATTAGTAGAAATAATTTTTTATATTATGTATTGTAGATTTTATGACTATCAAAAAGTTTAAATTTTATTTAATTATGTAAAAAAATGGAAATATGTCAAACTAAATCACTACACATAGTTGTATAAACATTATAAAGCACATTTTTGAATAAGTTATCCACATGATTTACCATTGTTGGCTTTGAGCTTATTTAAAACCACAGCAATTTAATAACTTCAATTACTGCAGTTTTAAATAAACTCATAGTTGTTAATGGTTACCACGTGCAGAAATATAAGTTTATACCTCTACAGAATTTGGGTTGTATTTAGTACATTGAAAATAAGGTTCTGCTCCACCATAAATAATACCCTCATTTTATCATTTTTCTACATAGGAAATGTGTACGGATAAAAGTTTTCCAGTACCAAGTTGTGTAAAATTGAATATAGAATTATAGAGATGTAGACCTAATATGAGTTTTCTAAAAGAAATAAGTATCCTGTATATGTGTTTTTGTGAGTTGAATAGCCTTCTTTCGATTACAGTAATCTAAAGTTTCTAAGGAAATATACCCAAAAGAATATGCCACACTCTTAATGTTTTATAAACATATTATTATTATTTTTCGGACAACCAGGTATTTTTTAACATATCATGCACATACTTTTGGACCCATCTCCTTTGTTTTAGATACATTTTAAATCTTATATCTCTGTAGTCGCATGAAAGCGTTTTATCTAAATATGCAGGACGTTCCGTTAGAAAAGTCATTATGTTTCTGTAAGCTGATATTACATTTTTTCATTAGAAATTATTTAATATGAATATAAAGTGAATCCTAGGTATAACTTTTATTCACATTATATCTAGAAAAATAACAATGGGTAGAAGTGACTTTATATGTCTGTATGAATTCATAAAGTTGACAACTTGAAATAAAAATCATATTTTATTTAAAAATGTAATCAACATGCAACTATTTTCAAGTTAGGTAATTTTAGAGATTCTTTGGGTAATTGAAAGTTTGTATGCGTCACTTTTGAGCTAAGTATATGAGAAATAGAAATGAAGATTATTTTTTATCAAATTAACAACAGTTACATATATCCAAATCTAAAACTAATTATGAAGCTAGGGAATTTTTGTATTTTCATTTCTTTAGAAATCTCTAAAAAATCAAAGAGAAAGTTAAGGAAACGATGAGTTTATAGTTTATACAAATAATTCTTGTCTATAGTTTTAACGACATCTTTTCATTTGTTTTAGGTACTAACATTTTTGGTTTTGATATGGAGCGTTTCTGTAAGGACGGAACCACCAGTGAATTCGTATTTGCCACCTAGTAATGGTGGTTATAGTAAGTGAAAAGTTTATCAACTACATCACATAGGGTGTCTTTTAAGTTGTTTTTTTCCTTTTAATATAAAATTGATCTCAACAAAGAAAACAAGTCTTTCAAGTAACATTTTTGCGAAATTTCAAATATAATGAAAACAAAAAACTATTTCTTTATTTAGATCTCACGTCCAGATCTGCCTATGGATATTTAAAATTGTCCAAATTGGACCCATTCATGCAAGCTATCGCTCAACGTATAATCAATACGTTTTCCTCGAATTAATTTTACTACATTTTGTATAGCTTCGTGTCTATCTCTGTGTCTCTATAGCCTCGTGTATATCTAAAATCTAAGGCAAAAAAGGTAAAAATATTAATACAACTTTCATCTTTTAATAAAACATTTTAATATTAATAAAATTCTCTACATGTACCTACCCTATATAAATATAACTGCAACATTTCTGCTATACCTAGTGAAGGAGAATAGTCGAATATAATAGTCGGAGAATAGTAGAGAAGAAGAATAGTCGTCAAATTGTTGATTTTATAAACTTAGTTTTATCCAACTAGAAACGTCATACATATCACGATATCACTATAATCACTGTAACACATGGCAAGTCAACTTTTAGAATGTTTTTTCTGTTTCCGTGCCCAAACCTTTTACTCAAGGGGAACTGTCACATTTTATATACTTTCAGTTCACTTTGATTGAGTTTTGAGTACCAGAACAGAAAGACTTTATATTGTGTTTATAGTAGAAGACTCTTTAAGTTTTACTCGAAAATCAGACTTTTTTCGAAAAACATAAGACAGTAGCAATTTGTAGAAAATTGAAAGACGAATCCGAAAATATCATGATTGTTACCCTAAAGCAGTGGCGTACTATTTTATTTAGAAAAATATGCCACAGAGACCCTGTATCTCCGCCACTGGAACATGTAAATTTCAGGAAAAGCCCTTAGATTTTGGACAATATTTACATAAATACATGTGCCCAATTTCAAATTATTTCACTTAATAGTTTTTAAATTATTTAAAAAAATAAAAAATATTTTTTTAAGTTTAACACCCTGTATCTTTTTAACAAAGCGGCCTAGTTTCTTCAATGTGGAATATTTCCGGTTAGACAAGATTAAGTTTACAAAATCAAGGTAGGATGAATAATAGGGAAAGACAATACTCAAAAATGCAACAGAAAAACAGTTATTAATGACATTTTTTTATAGATGGTGGACCACCCAGTTCAGTCTATGGTCCACCGGGCTATCAGCCTGGTCCTGCGATAGGCAATGGAAATGGTAATGGCGTAAATGGTAATGGAAATGGAAACGGTAATGGCGGTAATGGCAATGGTAATGGCGGTAATGGAAATGGCAATGGTAATGGCGGTAATGGCAATGGTAATGGTCATGGCAATGGCAATGGCAATGGCGGAGCTCCCAGCCTTGTTTACGGAGCTCCAAATGGTAAATACAAAAATTGTTTAAGTATAGTATACGAGTCTTATAGTACAGTAGTTATAATTTAGTTTCTTTGCCAACAAGGACTGAAAAAAGATTGCGATTTAAATAAAAACTCTGAACAGCCTAAAATTCATCAAATAGATATACCAAACCAAATAAATCGAGACTAAGATTTATTGTATAGCAGAAATGGGCTCTATCATACTTATTTGCATGCTTTTGAAATAATAGCTACACTTTTTATAAAAAAAATTAACCTATTTTGAATCTACAACAATGAAACAGGAAATTTTCCGTTTTATTTTTTTTCTGATAATACATCACTTTATAGGCAATGGTTATCAAGTAGACAGTGACCAAAGACCGGGTACTAGTTATCTTCCACCCAATGGTAATGGCAATGGAAAACCAGGCCCCGTTTATGGTGCGCCAAGCAATGGTAACGGTAACGGTGGTAGAAATGGAAACGGTAACGGTGGTAGAAACGGAAACGGTAACGGCGGTAGAAATGGAAACGGTAACGGCGGAAATGGAAATGGTAACGGCCACGGAAATGGAAATGGCAATGGAAATGGTAATGGAAATGGTAATGGAAATGGTAATGGCAATGGTAGACCTAGTTCTGTTTATGGACCTCCAAATGGTAATCAAGAAACCTTACTTTAAAAATTAAATTGCATTTCATACTTCTAAACATTCTGTTCTATTCTTCCTTTGATGTGTGCGTAAACCACCTAATTCGTGATTATGTTTTTCATTTCTTGTATTCCATATTTCATATTTTCTTCTATAGTCATGTCTCTTAATTTTTTACTCTTCACATTATTCCATTTTGTTCTTTTCTACCTATTCCATCTGAACCAAAGTTACATTAAACTTTTTGTTTTTAAATATATTTCTGCAATTTGACTCAAAATTACTACATCAAAAGAAAAAAGAATGTATTCGTGGATAAATTTCAACTGTACCAAATAAGTAAGCCTATTCACTTAAAGCAAATTCGAAAAATCATATAAAAATGTATATTAGTCGACGCCACAAAGCATAAGCTTCAAAGTTATTAATTTTGACGAGTGACACTTTAATGTTTTAAGGTAATGGAAATGGTAGACCTGGTCCAGTATATGGTCCTCCCACCAACGGTAACGGTAATATCATTTTGTAGTACATATTTCTGCAAGAACATACAGTGAGGTTTTTTAGACTACTAATTTCCTTTGCATGAATTATTATGAATGGATTTGTTTCAGATCATTTTAGTTTATATTAGTTGGTTTAATTGTATATGTATTTTCTTTTATTTGATTTCACTTGAATGATGATACGAAATGAAATTAAATGGTAATGGTAATAATTTACATTTACGGTATTAATTTAATATTTCTATAAGAAAATGTGATTTTACTATATTTCTAACATTCTTTGTACGAACTATGTTTGCATCTGTTTCACATCCAGTTGGTTTTTATTTAATTCTTATGGAAAATAAGACAAAATCTTACTAAAAACAACATTAGTCACATATAGACGATTACAGCTAGAGAATTATAATTTTTAACTATTCTGACTTATCATCATCATAATACCGGCAATACGAAATTACAGTAAAAAAAATGAACATCTGTCTTGGTCGTAAATCATTACTTATCTAAAGTCTTAACAGGAAATGGACGTCCAAGTCCAAAATATGGAGTACCAAATGGTAACGGCAATGGAAAACCGAATTCAGTGTATGGTCCACCAAGAAATGGAAATGGCTTCGCAAATGGTAATGGCAATGGTAACGGTAATGGCAACGGTAATGGCAACGGCCATGGCAACGGCCATGGCAACGGCCATGGCAACGGCAACGGTAACGGCAACGGTAACGGCAATGGTAACGGTAACGGTAATGGTAATGGGGGACCGGGTGCTGCTTACTTACCCCCATCTAATGGCAATGGAAATGGAGGATACCAGTACAATGGAAACGGTGGACAAAACGGGGAGAGTACGGTATGTTTCTTGTAAATCTTAACATATCCGTGTAATTTTTCATTATTTTTATACATATCCAACAGATATAGTGACCAACTGCATATGACAAAGGCAACACATCAGCAAATTTACATATTTACATAACCAACTTACCGTAAATAATTAAATTCTAATTAAATAAATAACAAAAAAAAATCTCAGATTTTGAGGCAATGAAGTAATGACAATGGCACCAAATAGTAGACCAACACTATTTACGAATATATAAACACTAATAGGTATTGTACCATATCTTTAACAAACATATAGGAATAGAGGCTCCAGTATCGAGCCTTGTGGCACTTAAATTATTTCAAACATTTCAGATTATTTATGGTACGTGTTCTAGTTCCTATTATTTAATGCTTTATGGTTTCGTTTTCGAAATAAGAAGAGATAAAGATAAATTACAAGAAAACTAAAGCATAACATGTGTAGGGAAAAAAATTGCAGCTATTCTACCATTTTTTTTTTCTGAAGAACAAAAAACTGTTTGAGTTTCTTATCTTTACTTGTTACAACTCTACAGTTATTAATCTATATTTAACAAAATTAAAGGACGCAATTTAAAAAATTCAGTATTTTAATGCAATATAGACGTATTTTTTTTATTATAAACTAAATTATGATTTTATTGAAAACAGTTATATTCAAATGATTTCGAGTTTACTTTTCATGTTTGTTAACATATAACAACTTACTGACACATCAGTGACCACACTATTTAAACTTTGATAAATTTCATCAACTGTGACAAACAAGTAGGTACTAATTTCCATGGTGAATATGCAATAACCAGCATTCCAAAGTGGAATATTTTCTGAAGGGTATATCGATAACGTTGTTTTCCTCTTCATCACTTTTTCGCTTGTTTGAAATTCAGAATTCGTTATAGTAATCACCAAAAGTGACTGTCGTTAACTAGCTTTTAACAGTTTGTACTGTATTTTTCAGGAACCCGCTAAATACGAGTTTGAATACGAAGTAAGCGATCCAGAGAGTGGTGTTCAATTCGGCCACAAAGAACAGCGAGATGGAGACTTTACCACAGGCGAGTACAATGTTCTTCTTTCAGACGGTAGGACGCAGATAGTGGAATACGAGGCAGATACAGATGGATATAAACCAACGATCACTTATGAAGGTATCCCCCTCAACTCGCATATTAATTTAAACTCTGCTTAATTTTTTCGCTATGTAGATATACTTTTACGTCATTTAGTTAAGATTAAGTGTACAATATGGGTAGTGTGAGAATAAGAAAGTAACCTGAACGTGGTGCTTTTACTCCTTTAAGAATCATAAATGCACAGTACACTGTTCATGTGAGTTCTCGTAACATATAAGAAAGCGAGCGTGTGGTTTTGTATATTATAAGATCTGTAGGAGACACATATGGTGTTAAAAAGTACATACACCATAAAATGATTTCGACCAAAAATAACTACGAAATCATAGGCTTTTATTTTTGTTTGTCATGCGAGCTCACGTCAACAAAGAAGCAATGTCAACAATTATTCGTGCTTTAATATGTTTTTTTTATGTTTACTTGATCACAAAAAAAAAACGTTAAGGTTACTTTTTGAATCTACCTCGTATATTTTAATAGCTCCGTGCTATTAGAGATGGAATTTGTGCAGAAAAAAAATTTACGCGTTGAAATGGCCTACAAGCTACGATAATTGCACTGTTTTTATTCATTTTATTTAACGTATTAGGAGACAGTTACTTTAGTATGATTACTCAATATATAATTATGCACATAAACGCTGAATATTGGAAATATCCAGAGAACCAGAGAACCTAGATTCATGTCAGGGTAAAAAATAATTGTTATACCTATTAATTGTTTAAATATTTGGGGTTAAGTTAAAAGTTGTTCAATATTACGACAATAAAATCTGTAAAACATTGAAAGCTATAAAGCAAAGTCTATTTAACTCACTAGTGATTTGTGACATTATTTACATTTGCATTATGACGATACATAAATGCACCAATTTTTTGTCAATAATTATAATAAATTCCATTATCATCAGCAAAACATTACAAAGAATGTATTAGATCTTACATTCACACACCATATTTGAAACTGGAATTGTATAATGTAACAGTGCTGTTTATCAGCGGGACAGAATATAATTGCTGATGATAAACAAACCAACTGGAGCATCTTTATATAAATTAGAACACATCTTGTAATTGAAAATATTTCAATGCTCTACTCATTTATAATAATAATCGTAGTAGATTAATAAGTATACTGCACCTCCCAACTAATGGTCATTGCAATTGTTTCATTTCATTTGTGTGACGTAGCTATATTATTAATAAGCAGAGATTTGTTTTTTTTTTATTATCGCTTTTGCTTGAATTCGAGTTAACCGACAAAATTATTACTATTTCTGCAAATTGTTTATTTTTAAAAATAATTATTCTCTACTTAAATACAGAAATATATCACTTAAAATATAGTAATCAAGAACAAAATAATAAATGTTTCGCCTTCTTATGAAAACCAACGAAAAAATTCCAAATATTTGTCAGAAATAAATATATATTGGAATGTAAAGGATTAATATTTGATTATCCCATAAAGGATCAGATTGTTTCTTCAAAAGAAGGAATATACTCTAATTTCTCAATCGTCTTTTTGCTGTCTTGTATAAGTGTAACAATTTTTAAACAACAGGTACGTTTTCATAACTTATCTTAACTCGTATTATTTCTTTAATATTTTGCCACACTTTCCGAAATAATACCCTCATAGTCACATTTCACTCGAACCAAGTGATGGTATAGTACATACTTATTCTCTTTCTTATATTCATGGTCTTTTATTGGCAAAAACTCTGGATATTGAGACAAATACAATTACACGATATTTCCAGGTGGTAATGGAAACGGAAATGGAAATGGAAACGGCGGATACCCCAGAGGACCAAATGGCAATGGATATAACGGGTACAATGGCAATGGCAATGGTGGTCACAATGGCAATGGAAACGGTGGTAACGGCAATGGTGGAAATGGCAATGGTAATGGAAATGGAAACGGAAACGGCGGTTATCCAGGGAGTAACGGCAATGGAGGCCCCTACTGAATGCCAGATGTTTAATCTTTTCTCTGATACCTTACTGAAGCTGATCGAAATTATAAGAATATGTGAAACTGCGTCTAACTAAGAAGTACATTTTCATTTTTCTTCTTGTAAATTTAGTCACTCTTTCTGCAGATACTTCTTCAATCTTTAGCTTACTTCATTATTATAATATTAAGATTGCACCGTCAAAATACAATTTTCTTATATAATACCTCCATTTGTGCAGCATCTTGTATCTCATATAGCTCAAAATGTCAATGATATGTATATACTTCATCAACATAGTATTATTAATTCTAGTATTTTTTATATATAGTTATGTACTGTTATTACTTTTAAGGCAATGCATTAGGTATAACTAGATATAAGGCATTTATCTAAGTGTTGACGACTGCTTTGTTTAAAGGAACAGATTTGGACTGCCACTATAAAAATAACAAAATATGTATCTCAAACATGTATATAATTAAATGTATTTTATGAAATAAATAAACGTATTTATTTTAATAGAACTGCTTTATTATTTCTTTTGCATTAAATATACAAATGAAGATAGCTCTTTGATGTTTTAGGTGGAAAAGAAACGTACAAACAATAGAAATGAGTGAAATCTACAGGGTGCTAAAAAAGAGTGTAAAATATATTAGGAAGTAATAGTATGAACCAAAATAAGCAGAAAAGTCTTAATAATCATGGGTCCGCAAAGTAACGGTTGCGGAGATATGGACCACTATTCGTTTTTCAAACATTTTATTTTATTAGGAATAAACCGACAAAGAAAGCTTTTAACAAACAAAAAACAAAGTTACAGAAGATGTTCAAAGTGCCCTCCGTCCACTTCCAAGCAGGCACGACATCTTCGTCTCAACGATATTCGAACTCTTTCGAAAACACCCTCCTTGGTTTGGATTTCTTGACACTTTTGATTAATCCGTAGCTGCAGCTCTTCCAGGCTATTTACAGGAGTACCATACACTAATGTCTTCAAATATCCCCAAACAAAGAAATCTAGAGGGTTCAGATCAGGCGATCTTGGAGGCCATAAAACAGGTCCGGCCCTTCGTACCCATCTATGTGGTAAAGTTTGGTGTAAATTATCTCTAAGGGCCATGGAAAAATGAACTGGAGCACCATTATGCTGGAACCACATTTATTGCCTCTGATTCAAAGGAATGTCTTCCAAAAACTCATACAGTGTGTCTGCAGAAAGTTGAGGTAAGCAGCGCCTGTTAATCGGTTTGGTAAAACAATAGGACCTAGAAACCTGTCACCTACAATACCCATCCAAATTGTTTAATGAAAAACGTGCCTGATGTCCAGATTCTATTAGAGCATGAGGATTTTCGTCGGCCCAAATATGTGTATTGTGAAAATTAAACACTATTTCTTGTGAACCCGGCCTCATCAGTAAAAAGAATGTTTGCAAGAAAACGAGGGTCTTCAGCATCATGACGTAGAAACCAGCGGCAAAAAACCAAACGTGCTTGATGATCATTTATTGGATTTAAGGCCTGTACTCTTTGCACATGGTATGGATAAAGCAGTTGCTCGTGAAGGATTCTCCAAACAAGAGGACCACTAATTCCTACCTCGGCTGATATTCTCCGCACACTCGTATCTGGATTCTGCTCTACCAGTGCTAGAATTTCTTCTTCTGCTCTAGGAGTGGATACCGACCTTGGTCTTCCGGATAAATGGCACTGTTTGCTCAAGGAACCGGTATCACGCAATTTTTGGTGAATTCTTCCAAACATGCGTTGTGAAGGAATCTGGCGATTTGGATAAGCGTTAAATAAAGACGTCGCGCTTCAGTGGCGTTCCCATTAGCACGACCATACATGAAATGCATGTCTGTTAATTCTGTGTTAGAGTAACCAGCCATAGCGAAAGAAAACTTGTGCACTGAGAACAACTGTCAAATACGTACTGTTTATTTCACTAAACATCAACCAACTATTATAAGAAAATACACAACGTTTTTGCAAACTAAAAAAAGGGGCTAAAAAACATAAAACAATCCATATCTCCGCAACCGTTACTTTGCGGACCCATGTTTATTGAGACTTTTCTGCTTATTTTGGTTCATTGGCTATTACCTCTTAAATATTTTACACTCTTTTTTAACACCCTGTATAGTTACAAGTAAAATAAATTCAGAAATATGTGAAAATGAAAGCGACAAAAATAGGAATAGTCAGGACAACATGAATCTGAACAGAATAGAGGAATTCCGACAAGTGAAAAAGTTTAAGAACCGAGAAGTGATGATTAACCTAAACCAAAGGGAATATTAAATGAATAAGAAAAGAAAAGAAATGGCAAATAGGATTAAAAAGCATGGAAAAAGCTTTTTTGTTAAAAAATGGAAATATCGAAGCGCAGAAAAGTATATATGTATGTCAGTTATTATTCTTCCGCGGGTGTTGTATGTGATTGTTTGACGACGTTTCGGTAAAATCTCATTTACTATCTTCTAGTCTTGTTACTTCTGCTTCGCGTTGCTAATATAAGCCAAACATAGATCTCAAAAACGGTTGCACATATTTGTACAAATATTTTAAATCAGCAAAAGAGATACAAATAACGACTTTTGTCATTTTTGATAAAATTAAATTTTAATTTGACAGTAACGTTCTATTTTTCAACTTTATAACGCTGTAACTTTATGAAAAATAAATCTTTTGAAAACAATAAATAAACAACAGCTTGTATCTTATCAGTTGGCTATAAAAAAAAATTAAAAATATGTATGCAACCCTAATTTAATTTCATATATCACAAATTTATGAAAGTTTTCTTTGTGGGCCTAGAAATCCACTAAAGAATATCGGTCCAGCCTCTACTGAAACAAAAGCCTTTAAAGACAAGGTGAAAAAAAAAACATAAAAGCAGAATTAAAACCACTTCTACATCTCAATGTTTTTTTATTTTTCTATGGTCGGCTAGAAGTTTTACATAAAACAATCTGTATTACCAACTAGTAAGTAGCTTTGAAAAACTGATAATTACTAGCTTTTCTAAAGACTGGTACATTATCTGTAAAATTAAACCAGAACATTTTTTAATACAGCGTTTCTTCTCTTCCTCCAGCACTATTTAAAAGCTTTGAGTACATTCCCTAAGACAGATAATAAGCGACTATATTTGTTACGTAACCATAAAATTGAAGGAACGGCGTTACTGAATGTTTTGGATACAAACACCAGTTAATTGTAGGAAGAAGTAATACGTCTTGTATACCATATTCATTCAAAGGTGCCATACTGATTTCACTAATTTATATACACCTACAGTTCTGTACATCAAATCTACAAATAAAATGTTTATATTTCGACTGTTTATCGGAACGTATATCTATGTATCTACGGTATATCTATAGTTAGCGGGATGTCTACAGGGGATAAAATAAAGAAAGGAAAAAATGTTGAAAGGAATACCTTGTTTTTTAAATAAGGCCCCTGTGTAGAATTTTAAGTTTATACTACAAGGTGTTCAAGAAATTAAAAATTNCGTTCTATTTTTCAACTTTATAACGCTGTAACTTTATGAAAAATAAATCTTTTGAAAACAATAAATAAACAACAGCTTGTATCTTATCAGTTGGCTATAAAAAAAAATTAAAAATATGTATGCAACCCTAATTTAATTTCATATATCACAAATTTATGAAAGTTTTCTTTGTGGGCCTAGAAATCCACTAAAGAATATCGGTCCAGCCTCTACTGAAACAAAAGCCTTTAAAGACAACGTGAAAAAAAAAAACATAAAAGTAGAATTAAAACCAAGTAGGTAATTCCTAAAAAGTTTTAAAAATATAACAAAACATTGTTGGAAAGGTAATGAAAAAAAAATTAATTTCGTACAAATATACAGTATTTTTTATAAGAAATAACAAAGTTTAGTGACATTTCTTCTAAAATATGAAATTAAGAAAACACTGTATAATTTTTTCTTTATTGAATGATTCATCATATATTTATGCAAATATCAGAGAAGTATTTACTGTAATAATGTTAGTAATTCGTATATTTAAACAACCAATTTTTATATAGTTAATTAATCACTCAACACGTTAGAAATAAAACTGGATAAATTATTCGATTACATTTTTTTAACATAATAGATAAGAATAAAATCTTGTTACTTACTAACGAACTTATAATAACAATAATTTATCGAAGTCAGAACATAAGACAAATGTTTACACATGTCACAAAAGAAATGTGACACCAAAAGTATCAGTAACTAAAAATAAGTCAAAGCTATAGCATAAATCATTAAAAAAATATATTAAAAATAAATACTATAGATACAAAAAGAAGCACTATTACAAAGTGCATAAAGAAATATATCACACACTAATTACATAGTAAGTATTCTTAGGGGACTAACAAGAGCAACAAATGAGTAAAAAGCTTTCATTTTAAGAAAGTTCCTCATTCTCATTTTATAATGAGTATTACACAAGGACCCAATTGCTTAAGGCAGCATATTAAAAAAGCGCATGCAATAGTAATTAGAACCGACTCTAGTTCTGCTTAGTCTAAGAGGAACAAGATTTATATTGTACCTGTTTCTAGTAGGATAATCATGGTTCATACAATGTTGACGAAAGATATGGATAATTTCCTCAATGTACAAGAGACATTCCAATATATAGACACTTGGTAGTGTAAGTATGCCACATTTCTTAAATTGTTGCTTACAGTCCGCTCTATATAAAAATATCACCAAGGCAAGAATGACCCAGTTCAAAATAGCATAGCACAGATGTGAGTGAAAAAACCATAATAGGCTGACAGCAATGTTTTTATCGAAACAGAATTAACAAGGCTTCTGATCAGGAACATCTTTTTGGATAACTCATCAATATGCTGCTTCCAAAGACATTTGGCAATCAATGTTGACTCCGAAAAATTTCACTTGCGAGACGCAATTGGTGAATTCATCATGCACATAACGCAAAGCAAACAAAATAGACTGAGTTTTGTCTTGATAGAGATACATGTTATTTGCTAAAAATCACTGTTTAACATTATCCTGTGTTGTTTGAACATTCTTACGAAGGAAACTGGCCTGATCTGCACTGTTTAGAATCGTCCACATAGAGGATAAACTTGGAAATGCTATCACTATTTGGTGAATCGTTTATATAAATGAGAAACAGTACAGGCCCAAGGACAGATCCTTGTGGGACTTCGGGATTCATGGTTAAGCATGAAGAAAGAAGCAAAGAGACAAACTGAGATATGTCACTAAGGTATGATTTAATAAGGGAGATACTATTTGGGTCAAAGTTATAGCGCGAAAGTTTATGTATTAAAATGTAGCTCACACTGTCAAAATCCTTAGTAAGGTAATATAAAGTACCATTAGTAATGTCTCTGTTCTCAAACTGTACTACGTACATAGTTTTGAAATTTCGTCTATGAAATTATTAATGATACAGGCAATTTATTGTACAGATTTAGATCTGCACTTAATATATAACAAGCAATTTATTTTGTAACAATTTCATAATAGTAGAGGTCTTGTAACTGATTCCTCTCGCATCCTTATAATTTTATTTCCTATTGTAAATCAAGCTGTATCCATTTCTGTTTGAAAATAAACGAGTGCAATTTATATATGTATTTATAGTACTATAACACGAAAGCTATGCTGTCAACGTGTCTACACAGATAATAATTAAATGGAAGGAGATGTGTGGAATTAACAGAAACAAAGGTCACAACAATACCTACCTTATCACGTCATTAACTATAATTTTTCTCATCACTCCAAATATGTATTTCATGAGTTGAGGCTGAGAAAGTCATATCAGTACTTACAAGGGTACAGGGTGTTCCGAAATTTTCCCACATCTTTGATTTCTTCGCTTAGCCGTTAGAGGGTGTTGAAATTGAGAAAAAAATTCTCTCAAAATAAGTCTTAACACTTTGTCCAATTGAAATTAAATTAGGTACTTATATATAAAAGTCACTTCTCGAAACTCTTAACCAAATTTGCTCACTTTTTTTGCGGGTGATCTTATAATAACAACAAATGTTCTTATTTAGCCGTAAGGCAAGAACTCATCGAAACATTTTCAATATAAATCTTATTTATTATCAATTATTTAATTTATTTGATAACCATTTAGCCTTTGCGAAACCTGCAAAAAGCACAGAAAGAAATATTCCAATTCCCAATATATTATTTCCATATCCACCATCTGCTGCATCTAAAATAAACTATCTTTAAGAAATTCAAATATTTTTGTAGAATTCTGGAAACATTTAAATTATTTAAAATGTTTTTTTTATTAAAACATATTACCTCCAAGTCCTTTTCCTCCTCCTCCTACTCCACCTGTTCCCTCACCACCTGAGTGTAATTTTTATTCATTAACTTCTTGTAATAAGGATAGTATTCATGTGTTTACTTTGCATAAAGCGGATCTTGTACTTTTGTTTTCAACAGACTCATGTTGATGTGAAGCTTTGTTTTTGTCAAAAAATCATGAATCAAAATAGTATGAGTAGTGACTTACCTCCTTGCCATAATCCTACGCCTTGTCCAAATCCTGTACCACCACCAAAACCTCCTCCAACACCACCTAAAATAAACTATTTCGTTTTAGAAAATATTTAATATACAGAGTGTCAATCTTATAACTTAAATAAAAAAATCGAACCAATTTTAAATTTATAAACTGTATTTTTTAAAATATTGTGATATATACATACAAAATGTAAGAGGCAAGAGAAAAAATGATGCGTTTGGTTTTCTTTGTTTATTCATTACCAGAATAATTAGCCATGAATGTTTCTTGCACCGTCGTTATTATATATTGTATACCACAATATAATATTTCTTATGGCGAGTATTGATGTGTTTACTTTGCATAAAGCGGATTTTGTACTTTTGTTTTTAACAGATTCATGTTGATGTGAAGCTTTGTTTTTGTCAAAAAAATCATAAATCAAAATAGTACGAGTAGTGACTTACCTCCTTGCCATAATCCTACGCCTTGTCCAAATCCTGTACCACCGCCAAAACCTCCTCCAACACCACCTAAAATAAACTATTTCGTTTTAGAAAATATTTAATATACAGAGTGTCAATCTTATAACTTAAATAAAAAAATCGAACCGATTTTAAATTTATAAACTGTATTTTTTTAAATATTGTGATGTATACATACAAAATGTAAGAGGCAAGAGAAAAAATGATGCGTTTGGTTTTCTTTGTTTACTCATTACCAGAATAGTTAGCCATGAATGTTTCTTGCACCGTCGTTATTATATATTGTATACCACAATATAGTATTTCTTATGGCGAGTTTTGAAGCAGTGATATCGAGTTCTGCAGTCGATACGGAATTTAATAAAGTATAGTTATTTTAGAATTTACTTTAAAAAAAACACACCACACCACAGAAATGAGACAATCCCCAAATCCAAAGCCAAAGGCTGTGCGGAAGGGGGCTACACTTGAAAAAACGGGGACTAACACCCATCATCCATCCACATTGCCAGTGACGACACCGGGGATCGAACCCAGACCAGAATAGGAAGCCTGGCCGAGAAATGCTTGCCACCGCACTCTCGACCGACTGCGCTACCGTGGCGATCCAAATAAATATAATATTAATTACCTCCGGATCCTCTTCCCCCTCTAACACCTCCACCTGAGCCTAATCCAACACCAAATCCTCCACCTGAAAATAATACGTTTTATCTAAATAGTCTCAATCTATTTACTTTCAATTTCTACTTTTAAAATTATCATTTGATTATATGAAAGGATATTTGTCAATTGTACTTTAAAAATATATATCTTTTTCACCATTCTAACTGTATATATTCATAATATTCTTTTTATTGCAATTTACCATTTTGGTACCAAACTGACACTTGAACTGTAAATATTTAGGTATACAGAAATGTAAACATATGTAATAGTTCTGCGAAATCGGAATATGCAGTCAGAAAGATAAACTGAATTTTTAAGTACATATGTATATGCTTATAGTATGGTCCGTAATTATGTTTCAGTAATAAAATGGGCGATTCATCAATTAAATCATTAAATTTAACAAGGCCCAGAACAATCTAAAATTAATTTGTTTACAACATGTTTATTTTAAATCATCGTTATTTACTATGTTAGAAACATTATACTACATCCGAATTTCAGGGTATAATATCGATTTCGAGACACACTTATGAAATATCGTAGTATTACAAAGAGCCGTTTTAGCAAAAATTTATGCTTTTTTTTGTTTACTCATTACCAGAATACCATGAATATTTCTTGCAGCTTTGTTATTGCATATTGTTTGTATACCTCAATATTTTTAACTCCTGACCTCCTTACTAGTTTCATTCTTTCTTGTTTTGAAACAGTGATATCGTGTTCGGCAGTCCATACAGTATTTAATAAATTATAGTTGTTTTAGAATTTTTTTAGAATTTTCTTTTTAATATCATGTTTATTACCTCCTTGTCCTCTTCCCCTTCCACCACCACCACCTGAGCTTATTCCAACAACAAATCTTCCACCCGTGGCTTCACCACCTGCAAGGAAATACATTTAACCTAAACAGTCTCAACCTATTTACTTTCAATTTGTACTTTTAAAATTATCGTTTGGTTATATGAAAGGATATTTGTCAACGGTACTTTAAAAATATCTATCTTTTTCACCACTCTAACTATATACAGGGTGTCCCACCACGAACTCCACCGATGGATATCTGGGAAACCGATTAAAGGATTTTTTTGAAACTATGATGGTGTGATACGGACCATGAGATCTACCAAGTTAAAATATTTTCAAGATCATCGTACTTCCGGTTATACCGGAAGTTGATACTAACTTTCTTATTTTAAATGGAACCCCCTGAATATTATTGCATTTTTTGGAAAGAACATCTATTTTTAAGTTGAAAACATATTGCACACTCCCCATACTTAGGATTGACCGTTTCCGAGATATTTAGATTTTTAAGCAAAAATTGGCAGATGCAGACTGTCGACAAAATTTAGTTTTCCCGGAAATATACACCGTGTCCACCTAGTGCGCGTAAGTCCAATATCTAGGTTAATAAAAGATATAACTTAATTTTTTTTCTACAGAATTGCCTACTTTCCCGAGCTGCACAAAATGAAAATATTTTTGCATATACAGGGTGTTCAGTTTTTCCTGGGCAGGGACCAACTTAATTTTTTTAATGGAAACCTATATTTTTTATGGCATTATCGAATTGTACGTGAAAAATTAACGGGACTTATGATCCCTATTAAAATATTGATAGTTTTCGAGATAATCGACTATTCATTTGTTTTTCTTGTTTCGTCACTTCTTGTAGTTGACATAATTATGATTGTATGACAACTAGAAATTATTTTTTTTTCAGGAACTGTAGAGTGGAGATGGCTCTTTCAAAAAACGTATCAAAAGTTGACCTGCGATATACAGGGGGCAAAAAAAATCGTGCCAAACCTGATAATTTAAAATTTGAAAAATCTCGACTTTTTCAAATAGAACACCCTGTGTTTTATGATTTCATTAGATACCTTTCTGTAGACCCTACAATTTTTTAATAGCTTTTCCTATACCTAAGTTGCGTAGTTTTTGCAAAAAAAAACATTTTTATGTGAAATACCGGATTTGCGTCCGTTCCTTTGTCGGGAAAAATATTGTAAGGGTATTTGTTTTTATTAAATTTATTAGTTGTCTAGCTACACTATTTAAAATAAAAATTAATAACTGAAAAATTGAGATATTTGAGTTTAATAAATAAGTCTTCAATGGAAAGTTACCATTTATTTGTCAATAAAATCAAAAAACCATAAAATCGCTACAAGTGATTAAGAATTAGTAAAATATGGGAAATATTTGCTAGCAGCACGTATTTACAAAGCAAATAATCCAAATTTACAGAGATTCCCACTGTATTGAAATTGTGAATGAAAGGTTTGAATGAACAGCAAATGCGAATTATGAGAAAACTACCAGGAGACATGAAAGTAACGACGATAATATTTAGTTTAAAGTTGTGCGTCTGCTCCAAATCCAAATATTAGAGCC
Source organism: Anoplophora glabripennis (assembly GCF_000390285.2). Classification (NCBI taxonomy): domain Eukaryota; kingdom Metazoa; phylum Arthropoda; class Insecta; order Coleoptera; family Cerambycidae; genus Anoplophora; species Anoplophora glabripennis. The sequence goes on from NW_019416415.1 coordinate 610,607, forward strand.
AGGAAATTAGTAGTAACCTTGGAGTTTTCAAATATCGAAGGAAGGAACGGGCGCAAATCCGGTATTTTACATAAAAATGTTTTTTTTTTGCTAAAACTACGCAACTTGTATGTGTATGTTTCTTTTTTGTGCAAGTTGGACATTTGGTAGAGGAAGATCTAATTTATCGAATTTGACATGAAAATTTTCCAGTTTTTATACAGGGTGGTCAAAAAATTTTATCGAATATGAAATTCAGAAAATGTCTACCTACCTAAACCCAGTAGTTTTATTTTATTTACGAATAAACATTTCCCTTTTCTTAAAATGATGTTTCCATCTGTTTCGCACATTTTAGGTTGGCTGTGAGAGGTAAGGAACAATTAACATGACACCTGCCACAGGTTTTTAATTGTCAAATTTATTTAGTTCCTTGTGGGTCGGTGCTCTAATAGAATCCGGTGATATATGCTATTTTATTTGGGACACTAAAAAATAGTGTGTATACTACTCCAGTAACAACAAAGGAAAATTGTATGCATGGAGTAAGGCAAGCATACGAACATCTACCACTGGATTCTATTAGAGCAGCGACCCACAACGAACTAATCGGAAGATGTGAAAAATGTTTAGAAATTGAGAGGAAGACATTTTTAACATTTATTAAAATAAATGATTACCAGTACCAGACATCGTGAAACTTCATTCCAAGTTCCTAAACCTAGAACTGCAAAATTTACAAAATCCTACTATTACCTCGGACCTAAAATGTATAATCTATTGCCAGAAGATATTAAATCTTGTAAATCATATACATCTTTTAAAAAGCGTCTAAAAATATTCTTGGGCGAAAAGACTAAACAAGTTATCTCAAATTTATCACATAACATGCAATAAATTTTAAAATCATACTTAAAAATATTATCCCCTTGATTTTCCTCATTTCTTTCCTTCTTTTTTTTTTCCGGAAAAAGAAGGAAAAACCTGTTCTGTTGTTTACTTAATTACGTATTTGGGTATTTGATATAAATGTTAAATTGCTATTTGTGTAGTGTATATATACATGTATGTGTATTTTGCACTAATTGTAAAATCTTAGTTGTTAGACCACGCTCAAGGTTCGCTTTATGTGGAAATTATTTATTTGCTTGTAAATATACATATTGTACACATTGTAAGTATGTTCATGGTAATGGTAAATTTGACAATTAAAAACCTGTGACAGTTGTCATGTTGATTATTACTTACCTATCACGGCCAACCTAAAATGTGCGAAACAAATGGAAACATCATTTTAAGAAAAGAAAAATTTTGAGTTCTCCACATTTTCTGAACTTCATATTCGATAATTTTTTTTGACCACCCTGTATAAAAACTGGAAAATTTTCATGTCAAATTCGATAAATTAGGGCTTCCTCTACAAAATTTCCAATTTGCACAAAAAAAATAGACCTATGTTTCCGGGAAAACTAAATTTTGCTAACAGTCTGCATCTGTCAATTTTAGCTTAAAAATTAAAATATCTCGGAAACAGTCAATCCTAAGTGTGCTATATGTTTTCAACTTGAAGATAGATGTTCTTCCCAAAAATGCAATAATATATAAAGGGTTCCATTTAAAATAAGAAAGTTAATATCGACTTACGGTATAACCGGAAGTACAATGACCTTGAAAATATTTTAGCTTGGTAGGCCCCACGGTCCATATAACACCATCACAATTTCAAAAAAATCCTTCGAGCGGTTTAGCAGATATCCATCGATGGAATTCGTGGTGGGACACCCTGTATATTCATAAAATTCGTTTTATTGAAATTTACTGTTTTGATAATAAACTGATACTTGATACTATAAATATTTGTACACAAATATGTGAAAGTTCTGCGAAATCGGAATATGCAGTCAGAAAGGTAAACTGAATTTTTAAGTATATATGTATATGTTTATGGTATGGTCTTTAAGTATGTTCCCGTAATATGTATAATGGGCCGTTCCTCAATTAACTCATTTTTTTTTTAATTTCAAAGGTCAAGAACAATCTAAAATTAATTTGTTTACAATATGTTTATTTCAAATCATCGTTATTTACTATGTTAGGAACATTATACTATATCCGAATTTACTTATTTCAGGGTATAATANTTTTAACTCCTGACCTCCTTACTAGTTTCATTCTTTCTTGTTTTGAAACAGTGATATCGTGTTCGGCAGTCCATACAGTATTTAATAAATTATAGTTATTTTAGAATTTCCTTTTTAATATCATGTTTATTACCTCCTTGTCCTCTTCCCCTTCCACCACCACCACTTGAGCTTATTCCAACAACAAATCTTCCACCCGTGCCTTCACCACCTGAAAGGAAATACATTTTACCTAAACAGTCTCAACCTATTTACTTTCAATTTGTACTTTTAAAATTATCGTTTGGTTATATGAAAGGATATTTGTCAATGGTACTTTAAAAATATTTATCTTTTTCACCACTCTAACTATATACAGGGTGTCCCACTACGAACTCCACCGATGGATATCTGGGAAACCGCTAGAAGGATTTTTTTGAAACTGTGATGGTGTGATACGGACCGTGGGACCTACCAAGTTAAAATATTTTCAAGGTCATCGTACTTCCGGTTATACCGGAAGTTGATACTAACTTTCTTAATTAAATGGAACCCCCTGTATATTATTGCATTTTTTGGAACATATTGCACACTCCCCATACTTAGGATTGACCGTTTCCGAGATATTTAGATTTTTAAGCAAAAATTGACAGATGCAGACTGTCGACAAAATTTAGTTTTCCCGGAAATATACACCGTGTCCACCTAGTGCGCGTAAGTCCAATATCTAGGTTAATAAAAGATATAACTTAATTTTTTTTCTACAGAATTGCCTACTTTCCCGAGCTGCACAAAATGAAAATATATTTGCATATACAGGGTGTTCAGTTTTTCCTGGGCAGGTACCAACTTAATTTTTTTAAATGGAAACCTATATTTTTTATGGCATTATCGAATTCTACGTGAAAAATTAAC
>NW_019416415.1:614523-616042 GCF_000390285.2 Anoplophora glabripennis
CCGGAAACATAGGTTTATTTTTTGTGCAAATTGGACATTTGGTAGAGGAAGATCTAATTTATCGAATTTGACATGAAAATTTTCCAGTTTTTATACAGGGTGGTCAAAAAATTTTATCGAATATGAAATTCAGAAAATGTCTACCTACCTAAACCCAGTAGTTTCATTTTATTTACGAATAAACATTTCCCTTTTCTTAAAATGATGTTTCCATCTGTTTCGCACATTTTAGGTTGGCTGTGAGAGGTAAGGAACAATTAACATGACACCTGCCACAGGAGTAATTGTCAAATTTATTTAGTTCCTTGTGGGTCGGTGCTCTAATAGAATCCGGTGATATATGCTATTTTATTTGGGACACTAAAAAATAGTGTGTACTACTCCAGTAACAACAAAGGAAAATTGTATGCATAGAGTAAGGCCAGCATACGAACATCTACCACTGGATTCTATTAGAGAAGCGACCCACAAGGAACTAATCCGAAGATGTGAAAAATGTTTAGAAATTGAGAGGAAGACATTTTGAACATTTATTAAAATAAATGATTACCAGTACCAGACATCGTGAAACTTCATTCCAAGTTCCTAAACCTAGAACTGCAAAATTTACAAAATCCTACTAGGTATTACCTCGGACTTGCTTGCCTTACTCTATGCATACAATTTTCCTTTGTTGTTACTGGAGTAGAGTACACACTATTTTTTAGTGTCCCAAATAAAATAGCATATATCACCGGATTCTATTAGAGCACCGACCCACAAGGAACTAAATAAATTTGACAATTAAAAACCTGTGACAGGTGTCATGTTAATTGTTCCTTACCTCTCACAGCCAACCTAAAATGTGCGAAATAAATGCAAACATCATTTTAAGAAAAGAAAAATTTTGAGTTTTCCACATTTTTTGAAATTCATATTCGATATTTTTTTTCATGTCAAATTCGATAAATTAGGGCTTCCTCTACAAAATTTACAATTTGCACAAAAAATAAACCTATGTTTCCGGGAAAACTAAATTTTGCTAAGAGTCTGCATCTGTCAATTTTAGCTTAAAAATTAAAATATCTCGGAAACAGTCAATCCTAAATGTGCTATATGTTTTCAACTTGAAGATAGATGTTCTTTCCAAAGATGCAATAATATATAAGGGGTTCCATTTAAAATAAGAAAGTTAATATCGGCTTACGGTATAACCGGAAGTACGATGATCTTGAAAATATTTTAGCTTGGAAGGCCCCACGGTCCGTATAACACCATGACAATTTCATAAAAATCCTTCGAGCGGTTTAGCAGATATCCATCGATGGAATTCGTGGTGGGACACCCTGTATATTCATAATATTCGTTTTATTGAAATTTAGTATTTTGGTACTAAACTGATACTTGATACTATAAATATTTATACACAAATGTAAACATATGTGAAAGTTCTGCGAAATCGGAATATGCAGTCAGAAAGATAAACTGAATTTTTAAGTACATATGTATATGTTTATGGTATGGTCTTTAAGTATGTTCC
>NW_019416416.1:0-75406 GCF_000390285.2 Anoplophora glabripennis
TATTTTGGGGTGATGCTTACCCTTGCTTGGGGGTGAACGTGGCGGAGTCAAAAATACCAGCAAAGAATGTCCCCCTTTAATCTAAAATCGACGGGTCTGAGCGTTTTTCTATAATCTTGACGCAGTTCCTGAAAATGGCTCTGTTTCGTTTTCATTTGGCGACCCTGTATATTATATTACATACAGGATGTTTTAAACATTCTAAATGTAACAGTTGAAACAGGACTTGATTTTGAATAGAAAAGGTTATATGAATATAGGTCGTCAATCGCTCCCTAATCGAGATAAAGGTTGTCGATTTAATTTTTTTAACAAACAAGTTTACGTTTTTTGTACAGTTGAAATAAATTTATAACATTTGTAACATTACATACCAGTTGAAACTATAATGTCTTGATTTGTCATGAGCGATATGGTAGGAATAATAAGACAAAGCAAATGTATAAGTAATTTGACTAAATTTAAAAAAAAATAACAGCATACATCAGTCCACATCTAACAGTGAGGGTCAAATCCCAAATGCCATAATGACAGTGTTAAAAATCCCAGATATATTTCTAAATCGTTACGTTATAGAAAATTTTAAATCATGATTATTTTATAGAAAATTTTAAAGTTCATATTCAAATTCATTACATTTTACAACTCAGGGGGAGCTGTCATGAATTATACCTTCGAGAATTAGAAGCGTTATTTATTAATTCATATTTAGGAAATGGATCATTTTGCAAGGTGGAAGCAAGTGAAAGTAGAGAGAGGTTTGCCGGCAGACACGATCCACTCCCTAACTTTGAAAGCTGCCGAGAAATGTAGTGGTTTGACCATATCTCTTATTCCCTGGATTGTTCTGAACAGCTGTAGCAACTCCTTTGTAATGTAATTTACCATCAGTCTATACCGGTTCTTAAGTACACAGGGGCAGACAATTTGTTTCTGAATTAACTTCTATCTATCTCTAAAAACAAAGAAGTGTAAACATAACGTGGAAATGTGTGAAAATAATCTTAAAAGATGACTTCCAGTTTTTTTTAGATGGACTAAAGGCTCTTTGTACTCTTCTTTCCTCGAGTTTCAGAAGTAGTTTGCCAAAACGTGCTTAAATCTTGACTCTATTTTTTTATATAAGATAATATAATTCTTAGACAAACAAAACCTCTAGAATATCCATCAATCGACGCATATTCCTACCTTTCATTTAAAATAAAATTTAAAAATAAATTAGAAATATTTTGATATATACAAAATATTGATTTAAATTCAGTAGGGCCATAACAGATCATTGTGGCTAGAATAATTAACAAAGAGTTTTAAATTGTACATTTAAAACTAGATGTTGATTTATTTGAATATTGCAAAAATGAAGCGAATAGCTGTTATCGCTAACAAATAAGTGCAAAAAGGAATATAATTAAATAAAAAAGACATACTTTAGAAGATATTTGAAGCATTTGAATATAATTTATTTAGGATCAAATGAAATTGGCACTTGCAGTAGAAATTTTTAACATTTAACGAACACTACATTCTAGATGCAGCTCAAATCGATAAGATATTCCTATATTCGACCTCATTTATTTCACTGCTCACGAATTATGTTTGTGGCATTGTCGATTTCAATGTAGTATATGTGCTCCTTTATAATTCAGAGATACCATTACGGTTTTTATTGATAACACTCGCCTAGAAAACTTAGCTTTAAGGTAAATTGAAGTTAATTGAAAACCATAGACATTTTATGTATATCCAAAAATACACGAATTTTACAGCTAAAATGAGGACGTACTTCGTCGTGCATGAACTAAGCTTCATGTAAGATACCTAACAGGTTATCCTTACATAACGTATCTAGCAGGAAAATTAAATGTACAATTTCTTACCATCTAAACATAGCTTTGTCCATCTTAAATAATACAGATAAAGTTGTCAAGTACACATACGCCTAAATTTTCCTATACTCGTATAGCACCTCGTATTATGTCGTTATACTCAGTTATATTCAAACTGAACCGAATCAATTTTGGGCTTTCATTAACTCTAAAAAAGGGTTTAATAATGCTTCTAGCAGTATTTGGTACAATGGTGAACAATTAGATGATTCTAATAATATTATCAACGTTTTTGCGACTATCTTTAGCAAATCTTTTACACCAGCTTTCGCAGGTAATTTTAATTTAAATTATTTAAATCAAGAAGAATAATTAAATACAAAAAAAGAATTGTTAAAACAGATCTTCCGAAATCTCAACTACAGCTGGATTGCCTCCCGCATGGGACTCCAGTACCTTCCGGCCCTGCCGGCTAACTAACACCAAACCTCTTCAGTTTTACTTGGAAGTGTGTATGTCTAATTCGAGTGAGGTGACATTTAGTGACACATTAAATGAGTCAGGTGTTGTTTATCATTAGCAAAGGATCTTAATTTATGCCTTTGGTTAGCGGTTGTTTTGTATTTATATTTGGGTGGTTAGAGCAACGATCGTGGGTTTCTCTGCCATGCTCTTTCCCCACAGGAGCTCTAGGTGAGCCTGGCACTCTCATTTTATGTTAAATGGTTGTTAATATTTTGGTTGTTCTTTCGTGTCACATGTTTAATTTGAAGACTGTTGTACTTAAATAATAAAGTTAGGTGTATTTATTCTGCTTTTGTTTTATAAAATTAAATCATACTTCCTCTCTTTAAAGTTAGTAGCCAGCGCCTTCCGGTCAATTAAAAAAATAGGTGTATAACATAGGTATTCCTTGTGACGATCACATATTTTTGGCCACAACTACGTTTATATTTTTTTTTCGATCGAACCCGGGGTTGTTATACTACAGTGGGTAATTTTTTAATTGTTCTACGCCGCCTACAAATATATTTAAACAGTTTTCAAATGAGGGGTGGTTACATTAGATGGGAATCCGTATAAAAACCTGTTCGCATGAATTTATACGAACTCTTAACAAATTATTCGTACGAATAGAGAAGTTATAGAGCTTCGTTGTTAAAATTTAAGTAATGTAAAATCGATTCAAATTGTTTAACCGCAGTATAACCGTTCACGTGTATATAAATGTGTTTGTTTTAATCGGACATTTTGTGCGAACAAATAAACGATATGTAACTACTGTAATTTATTAGGATATCGGTAGGATATTTTTTATTGCAGCGCTACCAAGGTATTATTATTGTATTTTAACTAATACATGCTGTTTCTGTTATTTTATTGACATGATGGATTTTAATCTACTTTAAGTGTATTATATTCATATACTATGTACTTTTTTACTATTTTCTTATATCTATGATATTTCTTTCCTCTCCTGTTCCGTAGGAAGGTAGAACAATGCGACAATAAATGAATAAATGCCACAGTATTCTTGAAGAGTAAAAATTGCCGTTGTTACACTTTTGTATTTAGATCTGATTTAACTTGTTCGTACTTGCCACCTGAATAATTGAACTAAACTAATTAAAAAACTAGTGCTACCGTCGGACATAGGGACATCTGACAATTGACAGATATTTCTCAATCTGCCTAATTACTATCAAATATAACTAGCACACAAAACAGAAATTTTAGATATATGTTCGTCGGCAACTCCTTGAATAATCCAGTGGCGATGAATCACCATGGATTGGCAGAGGATGTACACGCTCCTAGACTTCATGGAATTGCGCAAAGAGACCAGAGTTCTGACGAGACAGCTCATGGTTCTTGTACCATGACAATGCGCCTGCACCTTCAGCTTTGTCATTTCGTCAGTCAGGTTAGTGTTCTCTCTCACCTATTTACTCTCCAGAACTCGATCCTCAAAACAAATTTGTCACACACTTTTAAAGGCCATTTTAAATTAAGCAAATGGAAACATCACTGGGAAAAGTGTGTGAATAAGGAAGGAAGTAGTTTGAAGAAGACAAGGAGCAATAATGTATAAAAATAATAATAATATAGTATAAAAAAATAAAATCCGGTTATTTTCTGTAAAGACTTACGTATTACTTCGATAATTTTTGTGTATATTTTTTGACAAAAATTTGCTGCTTTATTAATCATTCGATGGCTCCTATTTTTTTTTTTTTTAATTTGGGGTCTGAAACTAATTGCGAACATAGTCTAATGTTTTCAAATGCCTTGAACAAATCCAAGAATTATTTATGTTAGAGATATATTTACGTCTGCTAACAATAACCTAGATTTTTTAAATGTTTTTATTACTTCGAAAATGGAAAATATAATGTCCATACTAAATAATTTGTTTTGGTTGTCTGCTGCACAACCAAAAATGGAACAATGCATTTCAAGAAGTCATTGTTAATAGACAATAATGTCAATAATCATAACTTCAATCGAAGGTTATAGTTACAGATCGATCACAAACACGTAGGTAATAATACAAACATGAAATTTACACCACTTTAAATGAAAACCAAACTATAAAGATAGTTTAGCTTTGTTAGCCTGTCAGTCCCACACGGACAATATCCACAAATCGCTATTTGATCTCCACGTGACGTCATAACGTGGACGCGGCATAACTTTGTATTACGATACCAACTTATGTTTTAAATATTTATTGGTTCTAATAGGTCACTCTATACATTTCTAAAAGTTTATGTGGTAAAATAATTTGCATAAATAAAACACTGAGATAATAGAAGGTAGACATGGATAGAATCGTCTGCTTTGTAAGGGAGACAAGATCTGTTGCTCAATTATTTTGGCCACGAGGAATATTCAATCTGAACATCATGTACTGACATGTGATATAAGAAACCCGAAGATGGATAGAATACAAATGAAGTTTTTCGTTTGGAAAAAGTTATTCTGCAACACACCTCGGGACAATAACGACAGCATAAACTTACACAAGGGGTTATAAATAGTGCTGGCAAAAACCGGAAAAAAGTGAAACCGGTTAACCGGGTTCCGTAAAAACCGATTTCAGATAAAACCGGTTAGTCGAATAGTTGCTAAAACCGGATATTCTAAAACCGGTTATTCGAATAACCCATTACTCGAATAATGGCCAAAACCGGATATCTGAAAATCGGTGCTTTGTAAAACTGACGAGATATACGATGTTATTCACATATTCACATATTTTAAATTTTAAAGTTAAATCTAATGTTAAAAGTTAAGACAGTTAAAACAGTTGTACTTGTTACTGTGATTCTTCAATTTATTATTCATATAAATGGATTTGGTCGTTTGGTGTATGTGGGTGTCGGCGAGTGTTTTTTTATCAGTCTGTGCCTTCTAATATGTATGTACTATGTAGCCTGTGTCAATAACTACATAACACTAAGACTATATTATGGTGTTATGTAGTTATTGGCTATAAAGAAAGAATCCGATTATTCGAATGTTTGAATAGATTATTGAAAAATCGGTTATTTGAATAATTGGTTATTTGAATAATCGGATATTTGAAGAATCGAATAACCGGTTTTCGGGTTTCGTAAAAATCCGAATTATCCGAAACAGGTTAACTGACTATCCAAAAAACCGATTTCAGTTGCCAGCACTAGTTATAAAATAAGAGAATAACGTTATTTTGTCTTAATATGAAACACTCTTTCATTTGAATGGCAGTAATATTTTTTTTAATAAAAATTTAGTTACTCTCAAATTTCAATATTCGCGACCTTTCGCGATATTCTCATATCATTTACGCTTCAAACGTTGCTCTTCCTAAAAAAATTTATATGTAAAAATACCTTCTACATTCAATTTAACGACAATTTTCAGCAAGCTGACGGATATACGCGTGATATTTTACAGGATAACGCAATGCGTAAGCCCTCGAGCAGAAGGACGCAGGAAGCGGTGCTTCCTCTGATAAATTATTTTCAACTGGAGCTTAAGTGATATTTGGACAGCCTGCTTCGCTAAACTGAAAAATAATAGTAATTCGGTCAAAAGGAAAGTGAAATATTTTATATTAGGGTGTTTGTCGATAATCTGGATCAAAATTAAGGATACAACATTTTAACATAAAGAGAAAATGAGAAATGATACACGATTAGGTACAATGACCACACACATAAAAGAAAATGCCTTATAAAAAATTAACTGTATTATTATGATTCTCAATTTTTATGCAAAAAACAGTTATAATTGTAATGTATAAAAAGTATGTTCCAATATTTTCATAAAAAATAGTCGAAATTTCATCCCAGTTTTGAAGTTAAACGTCGTTATACCCTACAACGCAGCAAACCGTTCCGACAACGCAGATGTCGGGCAACTCGCTGGAACGGTGATCGAACGTCTACCCTAGGATCCCATAGAATATTAACCAGGACCAACAATACATACTATATGTACTATGTCCGTTGTGACTTTGAAGAGTCAGTTATAGCAATTATAACAGATACTATATATTTGTTTAGTAAATGTATTATTTACGATGTTTACTGTTACTAAAATTATATAATAAGACCTAGTAGCCCAGGATCGACTGCCATTCTAAGGCGCCGATCGAGATCTTTATTCCAATAATCACAGTGATAATTAGAGATTAATTGGGTGTTAGAATTAAGTAGAAATAATTTTCTAATAAAAAGAAAGAATTTGCAGTTTAGACAACTTTCCCCTAGAAACCTGACGATACCTGTGGATTATTTTTCATTTGGGTTTCTTGAAACTTTGGTATATTCAATACTCGTACAAACAAGACATGAACTATTAAAGAAATGTAACATGGGAATGCTGTTCCAATTACAAAAGAATTAACCTTGATAGTCTGGGTAAATGTATGGACGTAAAAGGCGGCAACTTCGAACATTTTATACCGTTCTTTTCTTGTTATTAAATTGTTTGTTAACACCGTACCTAGTTTAATTTACTATTTCCTTATTCTATTATACTGATTGGCATTAAAATGTTTTAAAATTATAATTTGGATTGTGGCTCAATATACTTTTATCCAGCAGTACAGTTTTCCCGATCTCAATTGAAGAACCAAGAGGTTGGCGGTATGTACCAGGTTCGGTCGCTGACGCAGCAATTCTACATTGAAATATTTGAAAAACTCGTTCTCATTTTTATTTAGCCATACTCATATACAGGTCTAGTCGCCCAGTCGAAGAATGAGCGCGCGAACAAACGCTGCACAAACACAGCCGTAGTGGGCCACCTGGACATAAATTCGGTTGTCAACATATGGCCTAGCAGTGCAGTACAGCAATGCGGAATTTAGTGTAATTCAGGTAATTTTAAGTTATTATAGGCCACTTCTGTTAATCATTCATATTACAACTGCGAAAGGGAGAAGTAAGAGGGATGTTTTGTTTACTAATATTATCGCAACATGGCATTTTTGATACATTTTGAAACGGAACAAAACGAAATTCACCATAAATACATTAAAATTGTTTGAGGACATAAATAATTAAAATATGTTGATGGTCAAATGAACATATAATAGAAATTTTCTACACATTATATGCAAATTATTATAATTTTTTACTTTTACCATAAAATTTTTTTAGGGACGCCTATGAAACTATGAAATTTTATTGCCAGACATTTCTATACATGTTCAAGTGACTTCGGAAATACTATAACTACCAACAACGAATTCCTTCTAAACCGCTAATTTTATCGATTTCAATTAAAAGCACATTTTCGTTGGTAAATTATTTGAGCAACTTATTTTTAGTAACTTAAGACTGCGATCATTATCCCTGTCGAAATTATGAATTAACCATACTCCGTCCCTGGATTTAGGGGTGGCAATGAGATTTATTTATAATGTCAAAAAGAATACATGTATATGTATTATCAGCCACTGAATTTGCATTAAATTCAAAAGCATAGTTTAAAAATTATAAATAAACACAAGATTCAAATTTTTTACTTTAGAGACCTGTAACTCGATAACGAAGGTATGATAAGGTTTTTATCTACAACCGTGCGGTAAACAAAATTACACGCACTATTTTAAGTGTGTTAAGTGGTATATTATCGCACGCGTACAGTAATTTAATTAATAAATATAATAATACAAAAAAAAACTATCTTTTTTTGTTGAAAAAAAGAAGGAAAGTAAAAAATCTTCAAGCATATCCTACACATCTATTTTAATTAAACTGTTATGGTTGAGTAAGTAACACTCTCTGTTTTAATATACGGTAGGTACAAATTTACTAATATACAGGGTGATTCAGAACTTATCAAAAAAAAATATTCTGGATGTACAGGAGACCCTTACAAATACAATTTTGTAAAGAAAAAATCAAAAAGGGCAGTTCGAAAATGATTTAAAAATACACTTCTGCACGGCACTGGAAACTGGTCCACTGTAAAACCTGACCTCGCACAATGCGACCGGCATGGCGGTGTGATAAAAACGGACAAAAACTTTCGCAAGGAAAGAAATAAGTAAATAGAATTTTATCGCACCTATTTTACATCGGCAAATTCAACTGATTTTGCCTTTATTAATTAATACAATTAATTTGTGTTTTTAAATAATAAAATCATTTGACATACCCGATTTTACAATTGTTCAAAATCCACCAACGTGTAAACACATTTGGGTCCGTCTTACTCAGTTTCTACGAACTAACACAAATGTTGTCTTGCTTCACCATAAATCAAAACGATATCCATCAACTCCGAGTTGCTATACACCCAAACCATTTTTGACACTAACTACTAAAAAAATATTGTAAACACAACAGATAACAGGTAAATACTGTTGCAAAATATCTACGATTTCAGTATTCGGAGTCGCTGAGGCCACGTGGCTCTCCACGTGCATTGCAAATGACGCTAGAGACTACAGTTGTCCAGCTATGTAGTCGTTGAATGTACTATAACTTCAATATTTTTTTTCTCGAAAACTATAAGGATTTTGCAAAATTTTTTTTACGATATTGACTCCATTTCTCATGCCTCATCTATTCCCAAATTTTTTTGGATAATCACCCTGTATTATAAGAGGAGAATATCGTGCTGTCGTTGATTCATTAATATGAAAAGTTTTTCCCCCATTGATTTTCTTCGCTATTCCAATCTTACCTTTTACTGAATAGGCCACATATCCCTCTACTACAGCGGAACACTTTCATTCATCGAGACGTTTCCTCCGGCGTCTGCCAATAGTGTTCAGGACGTCCGTCTAAAACAGTGCCCTGTAGGTTTTAGGACCTGGTAATATCAGTGGGAAGCTATCTGGCTTGATATTCAATGAAATTTACTACAACTTGATTGGTACACTTCTCTTTCTTACAGAATAAAAATAGTCGATTACATATGCGAAAGCCTCAACGACACATATTTGGTGAAATATTCCTCCTCTCGAGCATGAACTACAAATTTTCTACTGAAGTATATTTTTGAATTGGGAATGTGAATAGCAAGAATATTATCCTATTGTTCGGTGTCATTTAAGATAATTTTATCCCAACTCTTCTCAAAGACAGACTCCTGCTAATCCTATGACTAAGACGACCTGAAAAAAAGGAAACCATTTAAACTTTTTGCATGATTGTGTGTAAGGTAAAGTTAAATTTTAACAAATAAGAATAATAAAAATATTAAATAATAACAAATAAGAGAACAAATCTACCCGCCTCTAAATACTTACAATTAGATATTTTATCCCTGTATCCAACTGAATATTTTTCAATATTTAAGTTCTTTTTCACAGCTAAAGTGGGTTTCAGAATCAGTAATAGTACCAAAGCTAAAAATATTTTTGGTTGTAAAATTGTCAGCGAGATAAGCGATTAGGGAGTTTTCATTAATGCTTAGTGCTTTTTTTGCGGCACAACATTTTGTAAAATTGTTGTATTCCTTTTCATACACTAGGGCGGTAGTAAATCTTCTGTTGCTTCTTTCGTTGTCTATGATACATGCCCTTCTGAATCGCTCGAATCCATATTTTTTTTCAAATTTAAATACCGGGTGTCCCATTTTAAAAAATACACGTGAATATCTCTTAAGTTAATGAAAAAATTTCAAATAAATGTTGTAGGGTTTTGAGGGTGACTTCTAATGGTGACCTTGACCATGACCTTGATCATGACTTTCAAGGTCATTTCAAGCTCAAGTTGATTTTTTCAAATGGAAACATATTTTTGACACCATAAATGAAAAGAGCTAAACATTTTACATCCGACTGTGACCTTGACCATGACCTTCAAGGTCTTTTGAAGGTCATTTTAATTTTTTTGCAAAATTCTACTTTTGAGACCAGAAATGAGAAGAGCGGACCATTTCACGTCCATCTGTGACATTGACGTTGACCTTGACCTTCAAGGCCATTTCAAGGTCAAGTCATTTGTAGGTCATTCTAGTATTTTGCAGCTAAAACTTTAATCTTGTTCATATTTTTCTTTGTGATATGTGGGGCTCGCCATAATTTTCCAGAATTAACCCTTTGCGGCATGCATTTTTTATTCAAATGTTTTAACTCAGAATTTAGTAATAGTTAAATCCAATACGGCGGATCCAATATGTCGAATACTCGGCTAGACCTTGAATTTTAATGTAGTTTGAAGCATTTTCAAAGTGTTAATCCATATGAATATTAAAAATGTTTACCAAAAATTGGTCGGCCATATTGGATTTGAATATTTTCAAATTCTGGCTTCATAATCGCGATCAGCGATTAAAACCCCCGAGTACACTATTCGGCAAGACGGAAATGAATTTTGCAACAAAAACTAAAATGACCTTCAAATGACCTTCAAATGCCCTTGAAGGTCATAGTCATGGTCGCCATTAGATGTCCCCCTCAAAACCCTACAACTTTTATTTGAAACATTTTTTCATTAAGCCTTTTACTTAAGATATATTCACGTGTATTTTTTAAAATGGGACACCCGGTATAAAATACAGTAATAAATATAAACAATATAACGGCTTTAACGACTACATTGGACAAGTTAGGGTTATTTTATTATTGCTAATGACAGAGATTAAATATAAAATTGCAGGCCATATCAAAGGGCTACAGTGATATAGTGTTTTCAAAGTGTTTTTTTTATAGATCAGTTTTTTATAAATCAAATCAATATTTAAAAAAATCCTTGGTTGTGTTTTTCGCCGCACAAAACTCGCATATGCCTCGTTTTGCATCTATTTTGCATCTTCAATCTCGTGCAGTAAAACCTAGTTACCACAGTTATTATGTAATACATTTCTTTCGGCCCTTCCTATCCAATGCTTAGATTTTTACTTCAAGTCCTAGGACAATGTATATTTAATAAAATCTTTGAGAAATCCACGATTTTGTTTCCAGAACAATATAATATTACTTTTACATTCGGCATGGTGTTCTCATGCTAAATTAAAACCTTTGGCAATTAGACAAAGCGTAAAATAAAAATAAATATAAATACTTGACAAAACAGAATCCGAGCAATGCCTCAACTTGATCTCACACAAAATCCCTACTTCAGCAGGAGAATTTCATTTAGAGGAATTCTTGTTTAACTAAATCGTGCTCTCACATTCAATTAGTCTGGCTTCTTAATATATCCTCGAAGGAAAATATATTTATTATCTTATCCACGATCCACAAGGGGACGTTCTCAAGTGAATGGCAAATTGGTGGTGAACTGAATCTTGTCCAATTAGCATGAAAAGGCAAGTGATTATCTTGTGTACATCTTCTCAGGCAACGAAACTTATGCTCCCAGTGATTTTCGTGAAACCCTTCATATTGTAAGGAAAATATGTATGTTTTCCACTGACGTTCTCGACAAAATACGTGTTTGTCGTAAATTCTGTGGTAGCAACTTTTGTACTACCTTTTTTTAAAGCACTGTCACTGAATGTTATTCTACAAATTCGCTAAAAACTTATACAGGGTGTGGCGTGTATAATCTATAAAAATTAAACTACAGCTTCCTGATGATAATTGTAATAGAAAAGTTTTGTACGAAAAAGTTCTATCTTCGCGTTTTTTTTTTGTAAATTAAAGTTCATTTATTCAAGGAAAATGAAGGCCGACAACTTTGGAAATGTTTTTATGCGACCGGAGATGCAACCTTATAATTTAAGTCGGTATAATATAATACTAGTAAAACTAAAATATTAGGTTACATTGTCAACAAATTTGTGCTGTCAACTAATCTTGTATTTGTATTGAATTCAGTATTCATTTAATTATTAAATATTAAACATCGTCGATCGACCCATCAGTGTTAAAAAGTGAAAGATTCCAGACAAAAGTTTTTATTTACAGTGTAATTTTTATAAAGAAATAAAAAATAAGAATAGCGTGCCGATTACATTAAAAACGAGATTCTTATTTTGCTTAATTTTTTATATAATGAACCGAGAAAACAATGCATTTGAACGTGTCGATATGGTGTCAATGTATGGTGCAGCCGGAGAAAATGAGCTCGCGGCGACTAGGTTGTACGGGGAACGATCGCCACAACGTCACCCCCTATGTGCAAATACAATCCTACAGTGCATTCAGCGGCTGCGAGATACGGGAAGTGTTATTCCTCAAGGAGAAGGACGTGGTCAGCAAGGGAACCTTAATGTTGAAGATGCAGTGTTGGAAACTCTTGACGAAGACCCCACAATTAGTACTCGACGACTCGCACAGCAAGTAGAAACCTCATCTCGTACCGTACATCGGGACCCCAACATATGCTGACTTTTTGGAGAACCGGTTGCCTGAGTTATTGGACGATGTGGCATTACAAGTTCGGGCACGTATCTTTTATCTTCAAGATGGGGCTCCTCCACACAGTACTCGAAAAGTAACGACACTTTTGATGGATTGGACGCTTTGGTCCTGTGCCGTGGCCACCTCGGTTACCCGATCTAACTCCAATGGACTTTTATCTTTGGAGTCACTTGAATTCATTCGTTTACAATACTCCAATTGCTACGGCGGAAAAATTGTGAAACCGTATACTTGAAGTTGCTGACACAATTAGGAGAATACCTGGAATTTGGGAAAATATTCGCCAAAATTGCGTGCGTCGGTGCCGTGCCTGTATGCCCGCTAATGGGGGATCAATTTCAACATTTTCTCTAGAAATGGTAAATTTTATTTCATTTTGTTCCATAGTTTGTTTAGTACACGCAGTTGGCAACTACAGATGCTTACGGATGTGGTTTTGTTTGCGAACTCTTGCGTAACAACAATGCATTTAAGATAGTAATTACTATTGAACTTTAATTTACGAAAAAATAAACGCAAAAATAGAACTTTTTCGTATAAGACTTTTCTATTACAAATATCGTTAGGAAGTTGTAGTTTAATTTTTATAGATTATACACGCCACACCCTGTATACATTTTTATTTGGTTTCAAAAATTTTAATACAATCCGTACAACAATGTTATCAACTTGTAAAGTACTAGATTATGGATATTGCAGAAATCTTTTTATTTAAAAATTAATTCACCCTTATGAACACAAAAATTTTTTCCGTGGAATATTACCACCATATTCTACTTTCAGTTGCTTAAATTTTTTGTTTGATATCCTAATTGAGAAATTTGAATAAATAAAAACAACTGAATCCAGTCGAACTGGAATACTAGGTGTTTAATAAGGTCGGTAACTTCAGGACACAATTTTTTATAGTATATAAAGAAAAAAATTCATATAAACATGTGGTCGGAATCGCTTAGATTCCGAGATACGGGGTGCTGAAAATTTAAAAAAATAAGATTAATATTTGAAATAAATTTGGAACAGCCAATGTTAGGTTCTTAAAATTTATCAGTTATTGTAGGTACATTGATAAAGAGCTTAATTTTTAGTATAAAGTCAATTTTTATTATCTGCCGCCAGTGGCGTACTTAAGCGCGAGTCAGTTGACGTTTTCGTCATGAAATATAGGACGCCAATGGATTTTTTTAATTTTTATTATTTTCGGACTCGCCTAACATTTTACAACAAAAAAGTTGTCTTGAATTTTTTGCCTAATACTAGCCTATTCTTAGGAAAATAGCCTACTCCTATTCTTAGAAAAATCATAGAAATAATCAGTTTCGACACAAAATCAAAGCAGATATTGAAATAGCTACCTTCTGATAAAAAGCACGATATTTATTATAATCTCTAGCGCAATAAGTTTCCTTGCTTAATCTAGATAGTAGTACGAGTTTTCTAGTTCATTGCACTAGAATAAAACATTATATTTGAAAAATATGGAAATAACATAGTGTAACTTCAAACATCACGCTATACTAAACGTAAAATTACTTTTAGAAACGACCACTTGCACTGTGATTGTAATTACAGTTCTTGAAATTAGAACAGGTTTACATTTCTTATTTTTGTAGGTGCATATGGTGTACAAAGGGTCATTGGTACTTCCTAACTATTAGTTATGGGATGTAAATGGTTTTATTATGCAACTTAAAAATTCGTGTGCGATCTGATGTGAGTTTATACTTGGTTTAGAAAGGTTGATGATCTTTAAATGTGAATAATATTCAAAGAAATTGAACTTTTGTTGTAACTGAATTGCCTTCGTATACACAAAGATATGCTTAATATAAAATTATGGAACGCGCAGTAGATTAAAATTGGAATATCTGGATAATATTGTTAAATATTTGTTCTTCTCAAAGCTTCAATTATTGCTATAAAACAGAGGCTCAACAATACTTTTTTAAAGTAGGGCATGACATCTATACTGTTACTGCATTTGGTTGTTGTATTAAACTGAAATTATATTTACAAATTAATGTAAAACAATTAGAATAGAAGTAATTCGGCATATCGGAAATGTTTCCAACTATTTTGTTTATTCAAATTAATATTCAAGAATATATGCACATATATTACTATTTTCCATATACTATATATACTATTTTCCTTGAATTCTGAAACAAATGGATACATACCATCAATAATACTCATCCATAGACAATAAAAACAAATATAGATTGTGTCTCCTTGAGATCGAAGTTATGTGTATATAGAATAGAAGAATCCAATCTGAGTTTACTAGCATCCTTTACATGTATAAATCATTTCGTAAATCAGAATCCTGCAATTTCAAGGACAAACTCATAACTGACTTACATCGGAAATTTTACACAAGACGACTCAAGTTATAGCCACTATAGTATTTCAGCTTTACTATTTGAGTCACTTATTACTAACAAATTGTTTTTAAAATATTGTATTACTTTCAATTTTGTTATACACAAAGAAAACAGTTATAAAAATTCACACAATTTTTCCTAAAGTCATGACGGAAACAAATTTTATGAAACTTTCATACAGTATTGTTTGAATATTTGAGAAAATCTTCACAACTATGATGGATATCAACAACAATACTTAACACGTCTACATATGTGCAGAATTAAAACTAATTAATCTAGTAAAGACGTAAAAATCACGTGTAACAAAGAACTCTTTCTGCTCAATAAAAACTCACAATAGATCAATATTATTAAATTTCACTGTAATAAAAGTAACAACATTTTATGTCAAATTATCCGAAAATACTTTTCACGCATGATTACAGTTGTAACAGTTATTTTGCACAAAATTAAGGAGTATAATAATACAGTAATTTTGTACAAGGTACTTTTTTGTGCATTGAGACTCACAAGTCGTAACTGATCCTAATCGCTGCGGATGGTGCTCATAATCTTATTATTAAAAATTTTCGCAGACTAGATAGCTTACTTCGTTCGTAATTTATCTAGTTAACCAAATTAATTTAAGCCTCAGGAAAATCAATGTGAAGTCGCGCCTCGAGATCGCGAAAAGTTCACTAAGTGGATTCAAACGTGTTTCAGTATTAAAAATTTGTTAATCATAATCCAGCTAATCGAAAGTTGTGGAAATAAAGATAACCGACTCGCTAAAGGTTACGTAACATAATTGAGAAGTGTAAGATAAAAAAATAATATAAAATAATGCCAAAGTCATTTCAAAGTATACGTAATACACAAAGAGTTTTATTTTTCCTTTTTAAACGAAGGATTGTTGGGATACTTTAAACTCCACTTTTGGGTCACTGACGAAATATGTAAATCTGGTATCTTAATTTGACTTAAACAAAATACAGCATGTTTAAGCTTCTTCTGTGCTTTTTTTATTATATTTGTTAATTGTTTTGTATAGATCTCATTGTGGAAGAGATGCATTTTTTTTAACTAATTACAAAATAAATATTTTTTTGATAGCGACCACCTTATTATTTCTTAAAAAATGATAGAAAAACCTTCTCAAAGAACAAGGTAAAAAACAGGCCATTTTGGGCCATCAATTGAAAAGTATGAAATCAGTATATTATCTAGTGTTGATAGTAGTAGTTCAAATGAGAAAAAGGTACTTGACTTATATAATGTTACCCTTTCACATCCTCATCCCCTATGGAAGTAGAGTATTTAAAAAAAAAACAAACAAAAAATACAAAAAGCTTTAACTAGAATCTGCTAATAGCCAAGACTAAACCGATACACTCATTTCCTTAAAGGATGATAGGGGTAAAAAGGGTAAAAAGATAAAATAGGCGTAAAATCTCACCCCCGCAGGGTGGATAGGGTTAAAGGACTGCGTCTGACAATGAAAAACTATGAGACTCAATTAAACTATTTGATTGATTCAATAACATTTGTTTAAATAAAAAATAAGCTTTGAAACACGTAGCTTTTACCTCCATAGGGCGTGCGGGTGTGAAAGGGTGACAGTATGTATTAGTAAGGCACCTTTTTCCTTTTTCTCATTTGAACTACTACCATGACCGCTAAAGAATTTTTTTTAAAGAAACTGGATTTTGTCAATTTGATTTTTATGACAATTTTTTATCTTATGTTGTACCTCAGTATGATAACATAATAGTTACAGGAGATATAAACATTGATCAGTTCCATCCTAATCCTTTCGCAGACTGTATTTCATCATATAATGTTACACAATTAATATCGGAACCTACTAGAATTAACCAGACGTCTCAAACCCTTATAGATGTGATCTGTGTTACCAACACAGATTTGATATCGTCCTCAGGAACTATTAATACCGATTTGATATCTGACCACCGAGCAGTAGTTTGCGACCTGGTCGTGACATTTCCAAAGTATGAGGCTCAAACTATTAAATGCAGAAATTATAAAACATTCAATTACGAACATTTTCTGGTGGATCTTAATCATATTTGTTGGAATAACATTTTTTATATAAACGATATCGATGGCAAAGTAGATTTTCTCGCGGAGAATATTTTATCATTGTTTGACAAACACGCACCTTTCATTACAATACGGGTTTCCAAGCCAGTTGCACCTTGGTATACCGACGTAATTAAACAGATGAAGCATGAAAAAGATAAGGGATTGAGTCGATATAAAAGAAACCGAACTATCGAAGGCTGGATATATTATAAGCAAATACGTAATCTCCTAGTACAAGCAATAAAACGCGAAAAGGCTGCATTTTTGACATACAATGCAAATCGTATCAACAGTAAGTATATGTGGAAAGCTCTAAAGAGACTAGACATTAAACAGAACCGATCATCTGAGATTCCAATAAATTTGAGTAATGTTGACCAAATAAATAATTATTTTACCTCAGTGTATAATACCCCTAATAGTTGCAAGGAAACAGCTACGCAATATTTATCACATAAATATAATCCGGATTTGCATTTTGACTTTCGGTTGGCCGCTGTGTCAGATGTAAACGCAATTATTCATAACCTGAAATCAAATGCTTGTGGAAGTGACAACATAAACGCTTATATGCTGCAACTATGTTCTCCCGTTATATGTAAGCATATAACTCATATTATGAATTGTTGTATAGAGTCTCAATATTTTCCCCTTGCATGGAAAACTACCATTATTACTCCATTACCGAAAATTAAGACTCCGCAAAACTTTAGTGACTTACGACCAGTTAGTATTATAACCACATTGTCAAAAATTTTGGAAAAACTCATTCAAGACCAAATAAACAACTTTATTATAGAAAACAACATTATTTCAGATTTACAATCGGGTTTTAGAAAGGGACATAGCACGGTAAGNATTGTAGCTGTGTTGATGTAACTGTTCTTCTAAAAGGTTGAGTAGATTAGCCACGGCTAGACTCCGCCTTTAGGAAATGTATTTGTACCTGCTTATGTACACATTTTCTAATAAAGACTTTTATTATTATTATTATTATGTCAGTAGATAGGCTACTTTCATACCCCAAAATCCCATGCTTTTTCTTATGGAGGTTTATTTTGCAAATTTTTGTCGAATTTTACCCCCTCCACTTGCCTTTTTGCGTATTTTTCGTATTCAGTACTACAAAACTAGAATAAAAATACTGATTTCATACTTTTCCTTTGATGACCCAAAATTGCTTGTTTTTTAACATTATTCTTTAAACCTCAAGTTTTCTGTGTAGAATTAAATCAGTCCCTTTCTTTAATTCTATAACGAAGATCATTATTAGCTTGTAAATCGAATCATATCCATAAATTTATGTACATGCCAGTTGTAGATCAATACAATGCATTCAAAATTAAAGAAAGTCGTATTTAAAATCATTCTTGTTTTTATTTATATGGTAAAACTTCAACTTTCATGTAACAAATTAATATTCTCTACTTAGATCATTTTTTATTGCGGCCAATATTGATTTATACACTTACTTATCCCCTTGCAACTGACATAAACAAGCAGTTCATTTGTACTCTTTCTTTCGCAATATTAAAAGCACTATTCACACAACCGCTTGTTATACAGCCTTCTTCGACGTGAAGCTAAACGTTCATTTAATTTCATAATGTGGCAATCAATCGCTCCTGTTGTAACTTAATCGAGGCGAAAGTTGATGGAACTTTATTTAATTTACGATCAATTAATTTTCAATTCATTACGACCCTTTTTATCGGTTGGTCTTTTTGACACAGGCTGGATAATCTGTCATTAGCAGTTTACGTTGATTTTTCAATACTTTAGTTTCGTTTAGACTTGGGGATAAGCTTTAAAAGAGACAAAATGATAAACAGATTCATCAACACACATGTCCACAAAAAAAAATTCTGCACGTCATGATTTATATACATACATATGAGCCCTCAACAGCGGATTCCTGGTCCCACACAGATTCAGTGTCGGAGCACTAGACTGCAAACCTTGAAACTCCCTAACCTCAACCCCCATAACATAATAACCCTAAAACTGCATAATACCATAAGCTTAATAATTCGAGTGACAATTTGAGAAGGCACTTGGTGCCTTCTCTTGGAATGAGAAACCCAGTAATCCTATTACTCTTCAACCCTTTATAAGGCACCACCATAACCTCATGGTCTCAATAACCCCTAACGTATGAAACGGGAGAAGGAGAGAACATTAAATAGTTGATCTTGGAACCAAGGATCAAGTAACACTATAAGTAACCGTATCTCTTTATCAGCAATCATAAATACTTCCCTTAACCCTATGGGACTGGGAATGTAGTGAATAGATTTGGATTCCTTCGTCCTGTACACTTTACTTCCTGGTTGATGAGGTTATGGTGATTTCTGATAAAAAGTTACGAGGTTATAGGTTTCCATGAGTATTGATTCTATTTAGTCAACCTTAAATATCGTGATCATTTGAATTCCTTCGCTGTATTCACTCTGTTCCCAGTTTCATAGGGTTGGGGAGTTAAGTATTGGGCTCACTAAGGTTCCTGATATAAGTGTCAGGTTACTGGGTTTGCTATTCCAAAGTTTTGGATTCCATCAAGATCGTCATTAGGGTTATGGTATCATGTTAGAAGGTTTCAAGGTTTTAGCGTTTGTACTACTTTCACTATTTGTAGTCGAATGGTTTGGCATTGAATTGATTTGGGAGCCTGGAATGTACTACTGGGGATTTTTCTATTCATATAAATGAACGATTTATCGATTTATTATTTATATTTATTTTATTTTTATTTATTTATCTTGACATGTAGGTCAAAACAGTCAAATTAAGTGACCAAAGATGTGTAAGAATAATATAATGTGCTTTTTAACGCAGACCTTTTTCTTTTATGGGCTTGTGATTAATCGTAGAATCAGCATATTTTCTATGCTGCAGAGCTTCTAGTTATTCATTTTGTTGCGATTTCCTGCTGGTAGAAGTAGAATATGGAGAGATACCAACACAAATTTTCAGTGAGTTTCAAGTCAAATACGAACTCTTGGATATTTTTATCTATATTTACATATCTTCAAAAGTTTTTCATTAAATTAAAAAGTTTTCTGTCTAGAAAAAAACAGAGAAAGTTCTAGTTTCCTTGAAAATTGTGATAGTAATAAATACGATAGTTATAAACAAATTAAAAAATGGGCACTTTTCTTGTTTTTTGCAATAACTTTTTTGTTTATTAACCGATTTTAATTTAACAAGTCTCATTTTGTAGATAATTTTACTCCCTACAAGCTGTCACTTTTCGCTAAAATTGATGGTTTTCCCTGGAAAGTGAAAAAACTGTTTTCTTCACTTATTTGTTTAAATAGAAAAGTTAGTTAGGTAATAAAAGTTTTTGACTCACGAGATGAGAGATGTCTTGTATTATGTTCCTTTAGACAACTTTACAATAATCTCGCGGATAGGACTTTTTTCGAGTTTCTCTTTTATTTTCGCTAATTTTCCTGGTGTAGTAGTTCATAAAGCCGGAAATACACATACCAGTAAAATAGGTAAGTAACTTGCATGCTAACAAATGGCATATGCCGGCAGATGGCACATTGCTGATACATTTGCAAGGAAAATGAAATGCCTCGTTAGTATTATGGCTTATTGGCATGTCAGTAGGTAGCAAATAGACACGTTCATGCCACTTGAACTCCCCCGAAACCCCCCGCCTCACATTGCGTGCCAAAAAATCAAATGATGTGCAATTTACTTGAGCGCCTTCTACAGGGATGCCTTTTAATAAATATACATACCAGGAGCTATCTTCTGCAAGCTACTTGCTTGCTATTGTGCAAGCAAGAGGCATGTGTATTTCCGCCTTAAAGTAGTTTCCCGTAAGCCAGGAGCCTTGTCTTAGAGATTAAACATCTTTTGCATAACTAGATTTCTGGTATCGAAGAACATTGTTTCACTTTATTTGATAATATTTAAAAAAAAAACGATTTGCCTTTAAAATATAGTAAAAAATGTGAGAGCTAATAAAGGAATAAATGTTTTTTAATAGTTATTTTATATCTTCGCATCGCAGTTGCCCACACAATCGTTTGACTTCTGGGCCAATATTTTAAATTTAATTGTTATAAAATACGTGTAACTAAAAACCAAATAGAGTACTTAGTACAATTAAGTGGATTACAAATGATGCTTTCGAAATCTACAGCAGTGTCCACCACATGAAATACATGTAAACTATGTAACCAAATCATTAATATTCTGTGGATACAACGATTATAAACATTTTACAAATTGTTCACTGTAATTAAAGTAATGACAATTTATGTGAAAATTTGAGCCATTATAAATATATCCAACCACAGGATTTTCTGGTAGGTTCATTTAATAGAGCTCTGATATAAACTGACCTAATTTGAGTCCACAATTTCAGTGAATACCAATGTATAGAAATCTAAATAAAAACAGTGTATAAAACAAAATATGATACTTCATATGCCTCATTACACACCTAATACAAACATTTTACTGCCACACGAAGTTGTTATAGTAACTAGTATTTTCTACATAAGTATAGGAAGGAAAATATTATTATTTACCTTAGAAAATTAAAATTTTCTGCCGCAGAGAATAAAACTGACACAAATAGGTGCTACAGAAACATTTGCCGCTATAAAATATGAATTATGGTTGATCGGTATATTATTTTAAAGTCTGAGTAATGAACATCTGGTCAATAATTCCGAATTTTATGTGTTGGTTCTGCGCAGGAAATATTTTCGTAAGGTTTAATAACAATTCAAGAACAGGTACTCGTTCACAATCGTCTTTAGGCGACGCATAAGTTTGATGTTCATTTGTCTATGGGGTATTCCATGCTAAATCACGGAGGTCGTGACCCAACCATTTTTAATTTTCCATTTAGAGTAGCTTTCACGAATTTTTTCAAATTGTTATTTCAACCCCTCAAGAAGTCATAGCGTTTGAATATTTTGGGTAAAAAATTTTCAAATAGGTACTTACTTGAAACTTTGCAAAAATTAAAGATATCATAAACTTCTATTCATTTTGTTCATTCATTTTTTGAGATGTAGTTTTATAAAAAAAATATAAAAATAATGCGTTTTTAGTTTTTTAGGTTTTTTTTATTTTTTTGATTTTTAAACCAAAAAAGTGGCGTTTTTTTCTTAGAAAAAATCTCAAAAAGTCGTCTTTCGATATGCAAATTTATGAGACACGTTCTAGAGTGGGAACTTTTTTTATTAAACTTTTTTTTTCGAATTAAATAATGTACGCTATTAAGCCAAATTTTATTAAAAGTAAATCGCTATGACTAATTACTAAAAATACCAGATTTTTAAACCTAGTGCTACTAATATTACCTTTATTAAATATACAGGGTGTAAGAAGTTTGACTACCATTACTTCAGCATGAGATAGAGTAATCATAAGTGAACAAAAAAGTTGTATATTACAAGGGTACCCCCTAACACATTTCAAAATACAGCGAGTACTAATTGGGGAGTTTCATCACAACGTGACAACAGCGCTTAACTTAATGCTACACAACTGATGCACACCATGTGTGCACGCGGCAGATTTGTCCTGGAATAACAAAAATGTAAACAACAATTATTGTGAAACATTAGTAAATAGTAAATTAGTAAGTAATAAATTTCAAGACAATTGTTTTCCAGTTTTTAAATAAATAAAATAAAATGTATCGATTTTGTAGTACGGAGATAGTGTTGCGCTTAAATTTTAGCTCGAATTTTAGTAATAATGAATCTCTTAAAACAGGAACTCAACTTTTAATCAAATTATGATTTTAAAAATATGTAATTAAAGTACCCAAAGATTCACGCCGTCCAAATAATCATACGTATTAAAAATTATTTAGGTACTTACCAAAAAGCAAAATTCAGTAGTTTTTAAACGCACAAGTACAAAATAAACTACAACATATGCTCAAAATGTCCACCACCATTTATTATCAGCATGGTAAACATTTTAAAAAACAAGGAGAAAACACCTCAAGAAATGGAAATTGTGGTACGCAAAAAACACTCCGTCACGGTCAAATTCCAGATACCAACCGAATGGCGTATTGCTGATTGCTGGTCTGCTTAATACCTCGTGTTAACCGCCGCGACGTTGTCACATTGCTCGATATGAATTTTATTGAATTTTAAATTTATTACAACGCTAATTATTTTCTACAATTAAGCATAAAGAAGTTAAAAAATGTGATAAACATTGTATTTTATGGTATTCTATGCAGGCCGTTATGTCAATTTTCCTTAATTAATGGAACCTTTGTACATCAAGTTGGAGATTTTGATCATTTTTATCTCGAAAGTGGTTGAGTTTAAGACCCATGTCATATAAGGTGTTTTTGTTTATTTTAATTTTATCGTCTCTTAAAATTAAGACAGTCAAACTTCAAACACCCTGTGTAAATTATCATTAACTAAATATTCGGATTTTTTTTCAAAATTAGAAAGTTTGTTTTGCATAGTGCCATAATACTTGTTATATTTTTAACCATTTTATTTAGTAAAAACATTGATGCTCATGATATTATGTCACATCGCCCAGAATTCTAGTGGAATTTCTTTTTGTTAAATATGACCAGCATTTTGGGTAAAAGTAATATAATTGTTATAAGCTACTTTAATCTGCCTTTTAATGATTACCCGAAACCTTTTAAATTCCGCTAAATAGTACGGTGAATTAGTTCTTCTATATTTCTTATAAGTTTATCTTTTAATTTAATATTTTGTTTTATTTCATTAGTGTATCATTTAGGAAACCTATTTGCTTTTACCTACGTTTTTACAAAGTGATACATATATATCAAGGACTGAATAATGGTAGCATAAAATTGATCTATATCATCATACTGTAACAGAAAAGCCCAATCAACATGAGAGAGGGCGTTATACAACTCAACATAGTTCCCCTTGAAATAAATAATAATGTAATAAAACTGTAGTACATTATCTGTAAAAAATTAAAATATTTTTTTTAATTCGAAAAAAAAATAGAATGAAAAAAGATCCCACTCTAGGGGACCGCCTAGCCGGGTGTCTTGGCCAATGAATTTCGATCGGCTGAGGTAAGCATCACGGACGCAGGCTGGAACTTGGATGGGTGACCTAAGGCAGGCTCGGGGACGTGGCTGTGACAGCCTGCCAGAGACCTGGGTCCCTAAACACCTTCTGCCTGCGTGTGGTCCCCGATAAAATGGTAATAAGAATAGACCAATAAATCTCTGTAACTCAAGACGTATGCACCCGTGTAGTAATAGGATGGTTTGAAGAAAAGTACTTGAGTAATGAAGGGGGGTGTACAAGGGCTCTAATAAGGCCTAAGTGCCGCGGTGGAAAAGCAATTTTCCACCACCCGCCCGACATACATACATACACACTGAAAGAAATGGGCTTATTAAACTGTTTATCTAGAATAATGTGTATAGCACATATTAAAACTTTTATAACCAATATACAACTTTTATTAAAAAAAAAACAATCATCTCCATACTCCTTATTCAATGAGTTTAACTGGAAGGTGCTTAATACACTTTATGCATCTATGATATAAAGGTTATAATGAATTACTTATACATTATTAGGTGTTATAGACTTTATGTTCCAATTGTATAGTAGGAAAAATTGATTGTATAAAGACCAGCATCCGAATTTGTATATAACAATTATATTAACAGAATTATTCGTTCTTATCGTGTAAAACGCGTCTTATAATGGTTAAGTGATCGTCACCTCTCGGTGCATAAATCGGTTATGATCGTAAAATTTCCGACAGTCCGCTGTGCATCGGCTTGCGACTATTACACGTCGAGTTTCATGAAAATGGGCAGTATGTGCACATGTTTTGTGGGATACATGATCATATCGCGTTGTGTGAAATGGAAAATTATTATCTAACTGTTTTATGGCTTGCAATTGTTTTGTATTTTCAAATGTAAATCTTGTCTAAATCTTAAAAATTATTATTTTGTAGGTCCTATTAGAAATCGCTGATGTTAAGTTTTACATAAGATGGAGGAACAGAAGGTTGACGGTGACAAAGATGAGCATGGGTATAAAGTCAATCAGCCAGAGGAAATAAAATTAGATGGAAAGAAGCTCAACCTTTCAGGGGATGCTTCATTCTTAAGGTGGAAGAGTTATAGTGCAAATTTTCATGTAATACAAGAAAATACGGGTGCATCGTTGCTAAGAAATTAAACTGGAGAGTTTTGGGAGCGATTTGTCATCATTTTTAATGCTTAAAAGTATGTTTTATGTATGTTTACATTAGAACCTTAGCTTGTAATTACAGTTATCCAATAAAATTTCTGAAAACTTAATGTCATATATTTTTAACTCATACAGAGTATACAACAGTTCAATAAATGTATTATTATAAAACTTATAACCAGTACTAGATGTTCTAATAACGATATGGAACACTTTAATAATAGTTATTGCTATTATTTCGTAAAGGGTATAAAAAACGTTGTATACTAGTTATACAATAATTTAATAAAGAATAAGGTTTATAGTCACTATACAACTGTGCTAGCAATACGCGTTTTATATCCAATATTCACCTGTTTAACTGTCACATATAGTATATAATGGTCTTATAATGGCATATAGAATTCTAATAAAGAATAAAACGCATTTCTTTCAGTGCATACACCCCACTCTAGAACCTCTGTCTCATAATGGATACGTAAGATAATTTTTTTGAGAATTTTTCGAAGAAAAAAAACGTCACTATTTTTCAAAAAACACTTGGTTTAAAAATTAAAAAACTAAAAATGTATTTTTTTATATATTTTTTTTTTATAAAACGAACTCAAAACGAACAAAATGAAAAAAGTATATGATATTTTTAGTTTTTGCCAAGTTACAGGTATCTGAAATTTTTTTACCCAGAATATTTAAATGCTCATAGTAGAGGTTGAAATAAAAATTTGAAAAAATTAATAAAAGCTACTCTAAATGCGTACCTATTAAATAATACCAAAAAAAAATCAGGAAAATTAAGTATGGTAGTATCACAATCTCTGTGATTTGGCACGGAATGGTCTTTATGTAAACAAACGTTTGAAAGTTTTGAAACTCCAGTACTCCAGTTCTGTTAATGTTCCTTCCAACGGGAAGCTCCTTGCCGTAGATTAAGCGCAAAGCAGGAATTCACTATGTTTCCCTGTAGCTATTACTGTTTAGATAATTTTCTGAACCATCCTTATCGGTAATAATCCCCGCTTCCGTCCCTAATCTGTCGAACGTCAGTCAAAACATGACAGATAATCCGATTGTAAAATAATTAGATGACATAGGCATTATCGCTTATCCAAAGCGGTGAGAAAGCACTAACAGAATTTTCCGGGTCTATAAACAACAATATTAAAAGATAAAAAGTTTAGAGGCTATTTCAGCTAATGCTTTAAATGGGTCTATGTAATATAGTGCGAATATTTTTATTAAAAAAATAAGTTGTCATGTACAAGGACGTCCAGAGATTAGATCTCTTTGTGAGTTGACAAAAGTACTTACATTAAATAATATAGTTGTTTTTTTCATGGGAAAATAACAGATTAATGTATAGATTAATATTTGTTACATATTTTATCAGTTGTTCCCATGAAGCGCAAGTTTGCTTGTGTGATAACAGTGATGGGAAACTTTGTGGCGACTATCAAATAAATAAACAGTAGTAATATACATTATGCTAGTAGTGCTTTTTATTTCATACTATTATGTAAATATGTATTGAGATGAACACACTGTATCTCAAGACAGGACACCGAGTAATAGCAGAGAAAAATTCATGAAATTATAATGTAGACTATAAGAAAGACATAAATTACTTTTAAAGTAAAATAAAAATCTCATTCCATAGTTATTTCATATAAAAATTTAAATATTATCATTCAAAATTTAACTAACACATTTTAAACGAGAAGCATGAAAAAAATAAAGTTTAGGATCGAAGTGGAAGCATGAAAGTAAAAGAAAAATGCCACAAGAAGAGCAAATTTAACAATTTTACAATTAAATAAACGTTAAATAAATTAGTACAAAAGAAAATTCAAATATTATAGCATCAGAAAAACACAGGCTAGAAGTTTATTATAAAAATTGTCGTGCAGAATGTCATAAAAATTTCTTGTAAATTAGTTTAATATGTATAAAATTTACTACGCAGTTACAAAATGCAAATTACGCCATAATTTAATTAAAATAAAATTACATCGCAACATAAATTAAAGTGTTGCGAATTCGAAGTAAAAACATTTTGTGAAATTGAAAACTTCATTTCAAAACATAGACAATGTCGGTGGATAAAAATTAAAATTATATTTTTGAACATTTCATAGTATAAGGATTAGTTTAGTTTCTGTGTTCTTAATATAAGTGAGTTTGTTTCGCAAAACATTTAAAACAGTATTAATTGGTTAACCAAACATTTAAATCATGTTAGGTAGAGTTAAGAAATTTATCAGTTATTAAGTCATGTAAAAGTCCATTACAAATCTAGTTTCTGTGTTTCTTAAAATATTGTTCGCAATTTAAAGATGAATAATTAATAAATATTAAATTGTGAAAATCGTTAAAAATTGCTTTCATTCAGTGCTACTTACTCAAATCAATAGTTGTAGTACATTTAAATAACATTGAACCGCTTCTCTGAGGTAAGAACTCATGCTGGTAATTTGAATAAGTGTTTTTTTTTTGAGGGACAGTGTAGCATTGATAACTAATCATTCCTATCTACACTGTAATAAAATGTACACTTTTAATGTTATTCATGCAAGGTAAAGCTGCCGGAGGAGAGATTAGCAAACCCAAGGTAAGAAAGTACAATTCGTTCAAATTTGGACCCCGCAATAATCTTATGGAAATTGGGTTTCTGTCAAATTGTCTGAATTTTTGATATGTTGTAGATTTTGTCATCCTGAACAAAAGTCTACTAGTCAAAACTATTCATTTTCAATACTATTTACAGATGTCAAAAGCATATTTTAATTATTCTAATATGAGAATTTAATTCAGCGACCTCAAGAACCCAAACTCTCAAAGTGAAAAGAGACTATTTACTTTTCTATTCTTCGTTGACAGTCAATTGACAGCTGTCAACTGTCAATTTGTCCAATCTGACACGAGGGTTGAACCCAGTGACCTCAAAAACATTACCCTATATATTAGAATAATTAAAATATGCTTTTGACTTTGGCAGCTCCGTAGCTGCCAAAATGTTCATTTTGGCACTTTGTGCCCATGGAGACTTTTGTTCAGGATGACAAAATCTACAACATATCAAAAATTCAGACAATTTGACAGAAACCCAATTTCCATAAGATTATTGCGGGGTCCTTTGTCATTGTAATTGCTTAGTCTATCGTGAGAACCTACATCCAATAAAAAAATTTTTGATTTCAACACACACAAATTACATTCTACACAGCAAAAGGCGCCCAAACGAATATTTAATCATTACACATTACAAAAATCAAATTATATACTATACCACATAACAAATACATAAAACAAAATACACAAAATTAAATCACACACAAATTACAAAAATACAAAATTAAAAATAAATATTAATATAATAGTATATATTCTTATAATGTAATGAGTGCAGTTTATAAGAATGCAACGGTTATATTACTTGTTTGAATAAAATTAAAAAAAGAGGACCCTACCTACAGCCAACCAATGTTTCTTATCATAACTTTCCAAAACTTTGCCAAAGAATATGATAAGTTGGATAACTTCAAATTAAAAACAAACGCCTGATTCAAACTAGTCAGCCCAACAGTTTTAAAGATGTTGGAGCAAAAGTCTAGAAGTGGAAGTCTTATGCGGGAGAGGAGACGATATACTATTATTATTCAGTAGGATATTTGCGTCAATAAAGGTAAACCTTAACCATTAATCATTTTCAGAACGGTCAAACACGTACAGCAACCAGCAATTCTGGTAAGATTTAGGCCAAGACCGTACAGGGAATCGATCAAGATAATTTCAATCAAGATGAGAAGTTAGAACCGACGTATCCGCAAAATCCAAGTGTGAATCAAGAAATCTAAACCGATAACGTGGCAATTCAACTATCAACAGCAATCCATATTTGTTGACAATTTTTTTAAATTATTATAGTTGACTTCTCCTTAAGTACGAATACTTATTTTTATCCAAATATTGCGGGTATGTTATTGACAAGAGACATTTCTTTAAAACTGTCCAAACTTTTCGAATTTGCAAAAAAAAATTTGAACAAGTTATGACGAAAATTCCTCCCCATCCTCGCGAAACCTATTCCTCCTGAACCGTTTATTAATGTTATTTCAATACTACCAAATTTGATTTTGGCTTTGAAAAATTTAATTATAAACATATTAACAGCTGTATTTTTTATTTTATTCGCTTTAACGAAATTTTTCTCTTATTTTGTCGAGTTTTATCAGCCCTCAAAGTTTGTTGCACTATTTTTTCGACACCTTGTATAATTTTTGCAAATAAAAAGTTTATTCAAGATCTAAAATAAATTATTCCGAAACCTCATGACAATGTAATTTTAATATTTATAGGCACCTCCCTCCTAAACTCCAAAGTTGGCTACGTCTTAGGTAAGTAAAATTTTTATATTAGACTACCTAGCACCGTAATCATTTTTCCCATATTACTTACGAGTTTCTATAACAAAAAACTTTATTAAGCTCACAGACTAAAACGGCATAATTTCTGGAATATGAAACCTTTTTGTATCCGGAAACTTTCTTCCAGCACACGAATACACTTCAAAAGCTATCTGAAAAGGTAATTTACCTTACATAAATTTTTTGCAAAAAAAAAATTCTTATTATCATGTTGTTGGTGTTTATGTACAAGGAGTGTTAAAAAAGTGTAACAAACTTGAAAAATTAAGAGTAGGTACCTACGCCTAAAGATATTTTTTGTACAGTGATACTCTACTGAAATGTTTGCAAAATTCTCTAAGAGAGTAGATTTAAAATAATACGATCCTTTGGGTTATATTGCACTTCCTTAGCTTTAGCTAGGACATATCCTTTCTGTTCTCGGTCTAGGCTCTGTGGTGGCGGACCCATTATCAAAACCACATCCATATCACTTTTCATTATGGAATGGAACATTAGTGGTAGCTGCAAAAGCCTCCCCACGATTGAGTATACAGGGTGTAAGAAGTTTGACAGTTCAGCAGGAGATAGAGTAATCATAAATGAACAAAAATTGTATATTACAGGGGTGTAAGATTAACAGTTTTCAAGATACAGCGAGTATTAACACTGGGGAGTTTCATCACAACGTGACAACAGCGCTTAACCTAACGCTACACAGTGGGTGCATACCACGTGTGCACGCGGCAGACTTGTCCTACGGAATAAATGTAAACAACTATTACATATTGTGAAACATTTAGTAAATTTCAAGGCAATTAATTGTTTTCCAGTTTTTAAATAAATAAAATAAAATGTATCGATTTTGTAGTACGAAGATAGTGCTGTGCTTAAATTTTAGCTCCAATTTTAGTAATTATGAATCTCTTAAAACGGGAACTTAACTTTTAATCAAATTATGAATTTGAAAAATATGTAATTAAAGTACCTAAAGAATCACGTCATCCAAATGATCATACATATTAAAAATAATTTAGGTACTTACCAAAAAGCAAAATTCGTAAGTTTTAAACGCACAAGTACAAAACAAACTACAACATAGGTATGCTCAAAATGTCCATCACTATTTTCGATGCACACACGACACCTTCGAATCCAATTTTCCTGCACTCGCTGGAAGACACCTCAAGAAAAGGAAGTAGTGGTAAGCAAAAAACACTCAGACACGGTCCAATTCCAGATACCAACTGAATTGCATATTGCTGGAAAGCTTAGTACCTCGTGTTATCCGCCGCGCCGTTGTCACATTGCTCGATATGAATTTTATCGAATTTTAGATTGATTACAACGTTAATTATTTTTTAGAATTAAGCAGAAATAAGTTCAAAAAAGTGATATACATTGTATTTTATGGTACTCTATGCACGCAGTTATGTCAATATTCCTTAATTAATCCAACTTTTGTACATCAAGTTGGGAGATTTAGATATTTTTTTCCCGGAAATGGTTAAGTTTCGGACTCATGTCATATAAGGTTTTTTTTGTTTATTTTAATGTATTCCATCATCTGTTAAAATTAAGGCAGTCAAACTTCTAACATGCTGCCATGCCATAACAACCCGAAAAATCATCGTACTTTAAATATCAGAGTTGAACTGTGAAAGCCTTAAAACTCTATTAAAGAGGAAGGTAAATTAAAAAAGGTACTTTTATATCTCATCTACGGTTTTCAGGAAAATTACAAAATGTGATTTTAAAACCGTCCATAAATAAAATACAAGTTATTTTGTTATTGTGTTCTTAAAAAAATATATTAGTTTCGTTTTTGTTTTTACTATTAAAAATAATTTTTTTACTTCTCAAATAAATTCATTATTAATATGAAATGTTAAATATAACGAGCTTTCAAATAAAAACGTGGTCAAGTTGGTTCTGAAAATTTGGACGTAGGGCGTAGCGTATAACAAATGAACTTAAACGTCATCTGTCAAAGCTCTATATCGCCGCTATCAATTTGAATATTTTCGTTTTAAAAAGCGTTTAAAATGGTGTTTTCTCAAGAACAAAAAGTGTTTATCATAGAGTCCTACTTTAGAAATGGACGCAAGATTGATGGAATATGGAAGTATTCTATTGAGGAATGTTTCATAGAATTTCAAAATCAATTTCCCGGCGTTGAAATTTTTCAAAGTGCAGTTCAGCGTTGTGTTTTTCGTGAAACGGGCAGTGTAACAAGAAAAGAATGAAGCGAAGCTGAAGAATTAAAAGAAAATATCCAACAAATAATGGAAAATGCGCCAAGAACTGCTGTACGTGTTTTATCACAAATGGTGTGAGCATCAGTCGGTACCTGCCACACAGTGTTAAAAAAAGATTTGCGTTTGTTCTTCTATCGTTTAACTTGTCAGCAAGAACTTCATGAAGTTGATTTTCCGCGACGGGCTGTATTTTGTGAGTGGTTTTTAGACAGGATTCGTGAAATTAACAATACCCCGAGCATCTTAGAAAATGTCTTTAATTCTTTGAAGAACAGATGTGAAAAGTGCTTGGAACAAGGAGGGGCACTTTCAGCAGCTGCTTTAATTTATTGTTATAACAAGGAGGGGGACACTTTCCGCAGCTCCTTTAATTGTTTGTTATTGTTATCACGATTATTCTTTAAAATAAAGTTATATAGTCATTAACGTTATTGAAACTGACAGCTGCTATACAGCTCGTTGAGAAATGAGGTTAAGTTGGTCGCTATAAGCTACTCCCTACGTCCAATGTGTCAGAGCCA
Source organism: Anoplophora glabripennis (assembly GCF_000390285.2). Taxonomy (NCBI): domain Eukaryota; kingdom Metazoa; phylum Arthropoda; class Insecta; order Coleoptera; family Cerambycidae; genus Anoplophora; species Anoplophora glabripennis. The sequence goes on from NW_019416416.1 coordinate 32,501, forward strand.
ACTTCGACCACGTTTTTATTTGAACGCTCGTTACTTTTATGGGGGTTGCCTTCTTACAGGCGTTTGATACACGATCTTGACACGTACTCTTCATTTCTAGACCAAAGAAACGATGAAAACTGAACGAAACATTAACAATTTAATGAAAATTTGCAATATTACAATAATTAAAATTAAAATATTTGTGACAAATAATGCAAATATCTGATTTAATTAAGCTATTCATCTTGTAACATGAACGTTAATAATTTTACACCTTCAGTACAATTTTGAAGCGCGACTACAAACAAGTTTTAAAAATAAATGATAATCGTTTAAAACAAAATGCATTAAAAATGCGCGAAAAATTTGAAATATCAAAGATATAATGTAATTCTAATTTGCTTTGTAAACATTGTTATACGATTTGTATTTATATTAGTTTTATTTATAAACGATAGAAAAAAAAGTTTATACTTAGTTATATTAAAAGCGTAACATCGTATAATTTATGTGTTTTTATAATTATTATTTTTTAAACTTGTACTTTTTATTTTGCCAAAAACTAAGTTCTCAGTACTTTGCAAGTTTTTTGTTAATAAAAAGCTTATCGACATCCGGGCAAACTTCTACCCAAAAAAATCGTGTTCTGCAGTTCAAAATACACAAAAAACACTTGGGTAACTCCATCTAAATAAAGGAGGCAATTGGGACCCCCCTGGCTACAGGACTAAATGGTAATGGAATTAATGCTTGTCTATATACTGAAACTAAACCTAATCTTAAAATAGTAAAAAAATCTTGTTTATTCATCTCACTTCATCAGTGGATCCAGTGTGGTGATATATTTTGTAAAAACCCTATCGCCTCTAGAAACATTTCCATACTCGAGGTAGAAGAGTGAATTTTAAAGCAAATGGAAGAAAATCCTGGAACTAGCGTTAAGAGAATTGCGTTTCATATATCTATTAGTCACCCTCCCGTATACGTTAACAATCCTAATTTGGCAGACTTCATCCTTTTCACAGGATTTACAGGGAATTCCAATTTTCATCTTACGCACGTTTGGGCTGACTAGTATCTACGTGCTCCAATTGAATCCAGCGAACAGTCTGGATTGGCACTGAGAGATTGCTTTCTTTACATTGTTTTACCACGCTGTATCAGTCTTAAAATAAAATGTATTTTAAGGCAAAATAAATATTTAAATACAAGGCCAATCTGAAGTGTAATGTACAAAAACAAAAACTCTTATATTTCTTTGTTAGAAATATCAGATAAGGAGATAATATTGGAAAAAACGCCATTCGAAATATGGATAAACCTTTTATATCTAATATACAGTAAATTAAGTTGTCATGTTAATCTTTACAAGGGTGGAATGAATTGAAATAGGGAGATAAGCACAGTTCCAAGAAAACAAAATACTTAAACTTTCTTGTTCGATCTTATTTTCAAAATCTATTGGCTAAGGATGGCAACATATACGCGCCTACATTTTATCCCTGAATTCTCATCTCATCTGTTTTTATGTTTATTTACAAATTGATGTGTTTCACAAAAAAATATCTGACTGAAGTTATCTAGATTTGATCGTAAATGATACTCCTCAAATCGACTTCATCGTTATCACCCTGCGGATGACTCACTTTGAAAAAAATTAATGGATATATGTATACTGCGAAAAATACACGTGGATATAAACATTGAATGTGATGGATTTCCTTTGATGGAACGGAATTAATTTTCTAAATATGTACAGGCTGGTCCATTTTCGATGGGAATTCAGGGTATTTCAGAAACTACTAAAGATATGATAAATCTGACACCACGTTCTCGAGCTCGCTTTTCATGGCAAACTCGACTGTCAAATCAGAAATTTGCTATCTTCATTTGTTTCTGAGTTACAGGGCGTTTCTCGTTATTGTGACACTTTTGAACATGTTTGTATCTCAGCTGTTAAATAAGTTAGAGTTAAAGTGAAAACTGTTCAAGACAAATTCTTTGGCGTAGAATTGAATGCCGGTATTAGATTTTTAGTAGGTCTTAAGATTCCGGAGTTATAACCCAGAGTTATGTTTTTTATTTTTAATGGAAATCGTAGCTGGTCATGACCTAAAAAATGGAGATTTATTTTTGCTTTTCAGCAATTTATCACATGCTATAGTTATTTTGTCAAACACAGAAGATACGGGGTGTTTTATATTTAAATTCTATCCTTTTTTACATTTTAATATGGCTGGCTATGAAAATACATACAAAATTATAATTCTTACTTTTACAAAACTCATATCTATTGTAAAAATATGACGTTTATTGAAAATATATATTACAGATAAGAAAAGACAGAGTTTTCAAATTTTTATTCCACTTCAACTGAAGTTACAATATTAAACGTAAATTAAACAATAGTAAGTACCTACATCAATAAAAACTTTCAAAAATGATGGCTAAATGTTCAAATTGCCGTCCCTCAACTGTCACACATTTCACGCATCTTCTGGCAACGCTTCGGGTAGCATTCATTAAATGTATATTTGAAATATTATTAAAAGGAATTTTAAATAGAATGTCCTTTAGAAAACCCCAAAGGAAAAAGTCCAACGGACTTAAACCAGGTAACCTAACTGGCCATCTGATCGGTCGGTTTGTTTCTATCCACCTATCTCCTAAAATTTCGTTAGTATTATATTATCACACGAGTGTATGTTGTGCATTTAAAATAAATGTCATATTTTTACAACAGATATGACTTTTGTAAAAGCAAGAATTATAGTTTTATCTGTATTTTCATAGCCAGTCATATTAAAAATGAAAAAAATATATAATTTACATATAAAACACTCCGTATCTCCCGTGTTTGAAAAAAATAAATATAGCATGTGATATATTACTAAAAAGCGAAAAAAAATCTCTATTTTTTTAGGCCATAGTCAGCTACGATTTCCATTTAAAAAAAATTCAACTTGGGTCATAACTCCGAAATCTTAATATCTACTAAAAATCTATTACCGGCATTCAATTCTACGCTAAAGAATTAGTCTTGAGCAGTTTTCACTTTAACTCTAACTTATTTAACAGCTGAGATACAGACATGTTAAAAAATGTCACAATAACGAGAAACGCCCTGTAACTCAGAAAAAATGAACTTATCAAATTTGACAGTCCAGTCAGATTTATGATAAATCTTTAGTAGTTTCTGAAATACCCTGAATTCCCATCGAAAATGGACCAGCCTGTACATATATTGGATGACTACAAAATTAAACTTTTTTACTTCTTTAGTTGTAAGAATTAGAAATTTTGTAATATTTCAATTTCGGCAAAAACACGGAGTCTGAACGAGATACAGAATGTTAAAGATTCTTTAAAATTTTCTCTACTTCAAATAATTTGTCACGCCAGTTTACACCTAAAGTCCAATTATTTTGTGTGCTACTCAATACTTTACGGTCAACAGTGGCGTAGAGACGGGGACAATGTGTTCTTTAAAAATATTTTCTAAGGTAGGTACTGCTAATTTTGTCGAACTGTCAGAGTTTCCATATAGAATATCCAATTATCTATCAAATTGACCCCTTGAAAATGTTGATAAAATCAACCATTTTTAAGTAAAAAACGTTTAAAATAAGGTTATTTATTCGTTTATTTTAATTTGACTTACGCCATTAAAAATAAAAATATCAATAATGTTTATTAGGACCTTTTAGCCCCTATTTTTTTTATGTACTTTCCGCCCTAGAAGTCTGTCAGCAGATATTTGAATCACCCTGTATAAAACATTAAACTTCTTACATCCAAATATCCACCAGAAAATCATATTTTAGATGTAATTTGTCAGTACAGTACAGGACAGTCTTTTCACAATAAGTAGTGTGTTATAACAGCTGTTTGCAATATAAATCAAATATACAGCATGTCCCCGGCTATGTAAGGCAACTCTTGAAAGAGACAAAAAAATGTTGGATGTTGCGCTTGTTTGCGAAACAAGTTTGTCCATAATTTCAAAACCGTAAAATCCATTATGCCTTGAAAATTTAGAAAAATCTGATTCGATTAACAGAAACAATCAAAATATTAAAAAAAAACTGCACAATAAATCAAAAGATTAAAGGTCAATAACTGAAAGTTAAAGCTCAATGACAGGAGAGTAAAAGTCAGTTTCTATAGACACCATGGATTATTATTAATTCTTTGACTTTTGTCCTCCAAGGTCATTCACTACAAAGTCATTGACCTTCGGTCATTGACATTTGGTCCCATAGATTATTGTCCTTTGGCCCTTGAAGTCATTAATTTTTGGCACCAGCTTTCATTGATCTTTTACTATATTTTTCAGCGGATTTGAAGATTTTTTAAATTTTTATTTTTGTATTTCTACAATTTTTCAACTTTTTGGGCTTTTTAAAGGATTTTAAAATCAATTTGAAGAATGATCATGGATTCTGAAGTACCTCTGATGTATCGTGATCCGTCCCAAAATTATTACTATGCATTTCAAGGCTGTTTTCAGGAATTTTGTTTATTTTTTATTAATTTTTACGTGTTTGCCTCCAAAAGGTGAGAAAAATTTAAAATTTATCAAATATCAAAGAAGGGTATATAATTTGGCATTTTTTCAATGACGTCGACCACTAAACTACACCAGGTTAGTTTAAACAAACATTAGATGTGTGTTTCTTGTCTTAACACATACCTTTCTGTGAAACACTTTTACCAGTGTTCAACCAATTATTTTTAAAAACATTAAAAATGACAGGGTAAATAATTACGTTAACACTGGAGTAGGTACACACGGAAGAGGAGGTCGGAAAATTCAGTATAATTTAGTGCCTTATCGCTGTGAATTTACGATGGGTTGAATGTATCCGATAATCGTCATCCCCTCCACCATTATTTAGGTCAGATTGTTCCTAGATAACAAACGCATCATGCATCATCATAGAAGATGTGTACGATAAAAATTTAATTAGGTATTTTAAATGGTTATGTGAATCAACAAGCTACTACAAATTATTCAAATTGCATTAGCTTTTCTGAATATTTTATTTATTTAGTTCATAAAAAGATTCAGAACTAAGAGGAGATCAAGATCCGATGGAATTAGTAGGTAAGTAAAAGTATTAGCTAAGCTTTGCATGAAAACAGTTCATAATTTGTCGAATTTTAAAAAAGATGGCATAATTCAAATTGAGAATTACAGACTTTAATTAATTTTAATAAATAATTAATTATTTTATATGAACGTATCTCTTTTAATTTAAAATCCCCAATTTCTCTAAACTACCAGAGCTCTATGATAATAATATTAACAGTAATAAATCTGGTATTTTTTACCAGTAGGTACATATAAAAAATCTTGGATAAGGAAAGTCAGGTTCTTCCATATACAGGGTGGGCCATAGTGTGAGAAAGTAAAGTAACTCCCTTGTTACTATAATACAGAATCAAAGTTTATATAAAAGTTATACAGAATCAAGAAACCTCCAGAAATGTTGCTATATCTTAAAACCTAACAACTTTAGGTGCAGAAGATACTTAATAAAAGTTGAAGTGGACTGATATGTGAATAAAATATAACAATAAACTACAGGGTACTCCATTTGAAAAATTTTAGAAAATCAAGTTTGAACTTAAAATGATCGTATTATAAAAAATTCTCTGTAGTATAAAATATCGATATTAACTAATATACGAGTCTTTGCCTAACATTTACCTATAACTCTGTCAAATAATTTTTGCTTCAAGTGTTAGTAGTTAAAGTTAATACAATTTCTTCGAGGTCATGTTTTTTCCAAAATTCGAAGAATTTTCTACATTATTTGACAACCCCGCACTAAATGTTAAACTGTTTATATAGCCATATATAGAATTTTCTCAGAAATCCATATGTTTAAAAATATACAGGGTGTTCGATTTAAAAAATGTAATATTTGACGTGTCTCGTTTTTCTCATCGCCCTGTGTGTTTCAAATTAATTTTGTCCTTTAGGTTTTTTGATTCTGTACAATTTTTACATAAACTTTTTTTCTGTACTATAAATAACAAGGGAATTATTTTACTTTCTCACACTAATGGCCCATATTGACTAGTCAGAAGATTTTTAACAGACTTAATGCTAAATTTTACTTATTTCCAGTCTTATTACGTGTCTTATAGGATATTATATGTGTCACGTATTTATATTTGTTGAAATGTATGCAACGTCAGGTGTTCCCCGAGGTTCGGTGTTGGGACCACTCTTGTTTTATTAATTTATAAATGACATGATCCCGAATTGCAGTATGCAGTACTGCATTGATTATGGTGACGACCTAACATTGTTCAGGGGTAGGAACACAACTATTTGGAATTATATTCTGGTATAACAAGAACTAAGTAATCATTTAAAACCAACCTAAAAAGCTTAAACTAATAACGTGGCAACTAGCCGGGAAATTGTTTAGTTCATAACGAACATGTTTTTGCATGTCATTCATATAATATTACAAATAACTGTTACGAAATTTTTAACAAAATATTACCAAGTTATTGATTTCGGTGTTATGCTTGACTCCAAACTAACTTTCGCCAACTACATTAATAACATTACATACACTACAAATCTCTTGAATTTATTATTCGCAACATTAAACAGTTGTGGGTGTACCTACATTATTAAACCTCTTTATTATTCTCCTGTCCGTTCTAAACTAAAATACGCTGATACAGTCTGGAATTCAGTCTATGATATTCATGAAAATGCTTGTAAAACATACAGAGGCAATTTCTTAATTATACAGGGTGTTTGTAAATAAGTGCGTTTTGGGGAGTAGTTGTCGAAGGTCGAAATATGCTTCATTTCCGAGATAAAAAGTGTTCAAATTTTAATTTTTTATTTATTTTTATTAATTAAAGATATTGACTCGAAATTTGAAAATGTCGAAGACCTGACAATAAGAAATACAGGAGGTGGAGGTAAAAATTACTTTTTAAAAGCTTTTTACGTATCTTTCATAGTTTCAAAGTTATTATATAAATAATTTGTTTTGAATAATGAAAAATACGTTTTCAACTTTTACCGTACATTATTAAAAAAATATACATTCTAAACCGGTCTAACTTCAGGATCGTATGAAAAACATTAAAACAAAACTTATTGTAAAGAGTCTACGATTAATTTTAATTCTAATGGAAATGGTACAGCGTTTACTGCTCATTTCTCCTTAAAAAATATGAGCAACACATCTGTTTTTGACGATAACTCCTTCAATTTTGCTCTGATTACTTTTATAACTGCTCATTTTGAAGGTCTTTTTGAGTACCATAAAAAACTCCAGAAGCGTTAAACATGTAAAATTAATCCTTTTCCCGTTATTTGACGTTAAATACATCGATTCGAGTATTCCCTCCAAAACAAGTCCCCTTCTACTAACCATATTTCGCTTTGTATAGGACGTACTATAATTTAAAAAAAAAAAACAATTTTCTTTGTTTATTTATAAGCTACATTTTTGTTCATTACACTTTTTTTAATAAAATGCGTAGTTTTTGAGTTATTCGCGAAAAATACTTTGAAAAAGTGTTTAAGTGTTTTTTTTTTCACTCAAAATTCCAAGTTTTCAATCGTGAATAACTAAAAATCTATTGATTTCTCGAAAAAATTCTTCGAATATTTTTTGCTCAAAATTTGATTCTCTATTGATTTCCAGCGTTATTTTTGAAAAAAATTCCACCCCCGAGAAGGTGTGTCAACCCCCAACAGGGTGGAAGGGTCAATCGGCGCTATGTCACTAATGTTCATTGACCTTTTCTCTAACTACCTGCCAAATTTCAAGTCGATCGGTTCAGTTTCAAAGAATTCGGAGGTGAAAAGCTTCAATGACTGTACCTACTACTTGTATTATTTGTGGGGGAGATCATTGTCAACATCTGTTGTAGGTTTGCGACTATTAAAACATATTTTTATTACCGTTTTGTGTTATTGTTTTGGTTTAATGTACCTGTATTAGATAATAAAACTTTTTGAAATATTCAAGTGAAAAAAATTAAAAGATTAACATAATGTATCTCGAAATCAAAGAATTTTTTACCCACATTCATATCAACTTTTTATCTATTACCGGCATTCAATTCTACGCTAAAGAATTAGTCTTGAGCAGTTTTCACTTTAACTCTAACTTATTTAACAGCTGAGATACAGACATGTTAAAAAATGTGACAGTAACCAGAAACGCCCTGTAACTCAGAAACAAATGAAGATAGCAAATTTCTGATTTGACAGTCGAGTTTGCCATGAAAATCGAGCTCGAGAACGTCGTGTCAGATTTATCATATCTTTAGTGGTTTCTGAAATACCCTGAATTCCCATCGAAAATGGACCAGCCTGTACAGGGGACCCTTACAAATACAATTTTGTAAAGAAAAAATCAAAAAGGGCAGTTCGAAAATGATTTAAAAATACACTTCTGCACGGCACTGGAAACTGGTCCACTGTAAAACCTGACCTCGCACAATGCGACCGGTATGGCGGCGTGATAAAAACGGACAAAAACTTTCGCAAGGAAAGAAATATGTAAATAGAATTTTATCGCACCTATTTTATATCGGCAAATTCAAATGCTTTTGCCTTTATTAATTATTAATAAAATTAATTTGTGTTTTTAAATAATAAAATCATTTGACATACCCGATGCTGCAACAGCAATTGTTCAAAATTTTATCCACTCACGTGTAAACACATTTGGGTCCGTCTTACTCACTTTCTACGAACTAACACAAATGATGTCTTGTCTTGCCATAACACAAACGCTTCAACATAAATTAAAACGATATCCATCAACTCCGAGTACACGCAAACCATTTTTGACACTAACTACCCATTTTTGACACTAACTACCAAAAACGTATTATAAAAACCACAGATAACAGGTAAATATCGCAACGACGATTGCAATATCCGAATTCAGTATTCGGAGTCGCTGAGGCCACGTGGCGAATGACGCTAGAGACTACAGTTGTCCAGCTATGTAGTGGTTGAATGTACTATAACTTCAATATTTTTTTCTCGGAAACTATAAGGATTTTACAAAATTTTTTTTTACGATATTGATTCCATTTCTCATGCTGCATCTATTTCCAAATTTGTTTGGATAAGTTGTGAATCACCCTGTATAAAATACAGACATACATATTATATTAACTGAGAGAATATCGAAGCTCACAAAACTACAACATTCGTGTAAGTTTTTGGTTGAATTCAGAAATTAATCTCAAAATTCCTTAAATTAATCCGAGTAAAATCATTCAGAATTCGTAATAGTGAGCAAACTTCACAATATTAAGGAACTGCTTAGTATTTGCTCACCAAGCTTACCTTGCTATGGCAACAGAAATGAGGAATTTCAAATTTATGGAGAAATTAGCTGTTCGGTATGTACGTACGTACAATTGTACCAGAAGGAGAGCTAATTATTTTATCCTATAATTAGCCTGCGTTTTATATCAATCTCTTGTTAGTTTAGGGTCGTACGAACCTGCTGTTAATTATTTTATTGAAATAAAAACAAAAGGAGATGTTTGTTCATTAAATCATCCCGCTCAATTCTTAAAATAGAGAGTATTTACAAATTAGGAAATTTTGTTAAGGATAACTCCATCTCGTTATATTGAACCATCTGATGCTAAAAAAGGGGAAATAATTAAACAGGTATGGATCTTAATTAATCAAGTCTCAGCATATTGAGAACTGCTGGAGTTGAGAGGGAATGTTATGTCGTACACCCGCATCAAATGTTCGATATGGCCACCTATAATTGAAACTGTCCTAGAAAGTACATATAGTCTGGTTTCTTGTTTAAAGAGCTGAATATTTTTTTGAAAAATTCCCAATATACGTCAACATTTGAATGTATTTACCTAACTTTTTCAAGCAATATGCGAAATGTAGCCCCATACATTTAGCATATTGTTTGAAAAAGGTATACATAAATACCTACATTCAAACGTTGTCTCGGGAATTTTTCGAAAAATTCACCAGGCACGTCAACGTTTAAATTATTTACCTAACTTTTTCAAGCAATATGCGAAATGTAGCCCTTCAAGGAGGACGAAACTACCCCGAACTTTTTTTTTTTCAAATGCAACAATATGGCGTGTGACCCCACATTGGAAAGGTGACAAGAAAACGAATCACATGTATCATTTGAGAATGAGGGTTGCATAACATTAAAATGTAATTGTTAATTACGTTTCCACTGTTTTGCGATCTTGATTAGTTATCCAAGTCAAGGTTTTAGTGGGATAAAAATCAATAAATAAAAGGACACTACATTTTAAATCATTGCCACGTAAGTATCTAGATACGATCTTCTTAATATTTAGAACTGTTAAGTTGGACAAAAGACACTTCAAATTTCGAGCCCTGAGGATGGTGTAAAATAACACCGAAACGTTGGCAATGATTTAAAATACAGGGTGTCTCACATTTAAATAGCAGGACTTCAGGAATCAGTAGGAGACCTCATTTTGAGTCTAAAAGTTCCTATATATATGGGTCTTAAAACGCTTAGTTTCTGAGATACAGGGCGTTCAATTTTATTTTTGTTTTATTTATTTATTTTTTAACTAAATAACCGCTGACAAAAAAAATCATCATGTTGCGGCGAAAGACTTAGTATTTGAGGGCAAATAATTTGACACAGAAAATCATCGCATATTAGTTCCAGTGGTGGAGATAGAGGGGTCTCTATGCATATTTTTATAAAAAAAAGTATAGCCGATTTGATATTTTGCAAATGTTTTCGAAAAATATGAAAGAGCATTCAATTTTACCCAGAAAAGGCCCTCTTGTCCAAAGTCGATAGGAGGTGGCGTTTTCAAGAAAAACCGAAAATACTGTTTAGAAGTCAAATAATAATTTTTAAACATTGTGTTACAACTAAATTAAATATGTAGTTCAAAAATTCGGTTAAAATTGTTTTTAATTAATTAAATGAAAATAAATACAAAAATAAATAACGAAAACCATATTACATCAAAGCAAATGTTCGAAATGTAAACCATTTTCTTCGATACATAACTGACACCGACGCTGAATAGAACGTCTCATTTGAATTAAGTTATTGTCTCTGATTTCACTGCATGCGTTCCGAATCCGACGAATAAGTTCATCCCTTGTGTCCACAGTAGTGGTATAAACTCTCTCTTTAATAAAACCCCAGAGGAAAAAATCTAGGGGTGTCAGATCAGGGGATCGGGGAGGCCATGCAACGATACCCCCGCGGCCAATCCATTTTTCGGGAAAGTGGGTGTTCAACCAGTTCCTGACATTTCGGCCAAAATGAGCTGGACAGCCATCAAGTTGAAACCATGCTCGCATTCTTAAATTCAGAGGAATTTCCTCCCACATGTTGGCACTCTCGGTCTCTAAGAACTCTAAGAAATTCGCAGAATTCAGTCGTTGAGGTAAGATGTAAGGGCCGAAAAGACAATTGTTATAAACGCCGAGCCAAATATTAACACTAAATTCGTGCTGAAAATTTCGTGGTCTGATTGCATGCGGGTTTTCATGTGCCCACTCATGCTGATTGTGTAAATTTGTCACACCTCGACGAGTAAAACATGACTCGTCGGTCCATAATATGTGTGATAAAAAATTTCCGTCGTTTTCAATTGAGTTAAGAATCCACCGAGAAAAAGCTATTCTATGTTCCTCGTCACCCGGACGTAAACCCTGAACAGGTTGTAAGTGGTAGGGATGTCTATGATCTCGTCTTAATGTTCTAGAAATAGTGCACCTGGAAACACCAATAATCCTGGAAATTTTTCTGGTACTCGTCGTGGGATCTCTGTCAAATTCGTGCAAGATTCGCTGATTCCTCCTATTTCTGCCAATATTAACGTTAATTATGTTGCGATCCCTATGGACCAGATTCAATCCGTCATTAGCGAAACGTTGATGAATATTAATAAAAACGTGTGGATGCGGCTGTCTTCTATTAGGAAATCGTCTCCGATATTCCCTAGCAGCTTCTGCCGAGTTCCCATTGGCAAACCCGTATACGAAGTGAATATCTGCGTATTCTTGGTTCGTAAACTTAAACGGCATTTTGAATTTGTTGCAATTTTTTTTAATACTCTACACACAATTAGAAACTATAATAAAATAAGCGCAAATGTCAATATTAGAATGACATTTCAAGTCTGATTTGATTTCTAAACAGTATTTTCGGTTTTTCTTAATTCGACTTCTAAACAGTATTTTCGGTTTTTCTTGAAAACGCCACCTCCTATCGACTTTGGACAAGAGGGCCTTTTCTGGGTAAAATTGAATGCTCTTTCATATTTTTCGAAAACATTTGGAAAATATCAAATCGGCTATACTTTTTTTTATAAAAATATGCATAGAGACCCCTCTATCTCCACCACTGGAACTAATATGCGATGATTTTCTGTGTCAAATTATTTGCCCTTAAATACTAAGTCTTTCGCCGCAACATGATGATTTTTTTTGTCAGCGGTTATTTAGTTAAAAAATAAATAAATAAAACAAAAATAAAATTGAACGCCCTGTATCTCAGAAACTAAGCGTTTTAAGACCCATATATATATATATAGGAACTTTTAGACTCAAAATGAGGTCTTCTACTGATTCCTGAAGTCCTGCTATTTAAATGTGAGACACCCTGTATAGTGTTCTTTTATTTATTGATCTTTATCCCACTAAAACCTTGACTTGTAATTGTTAAGTTTATTACTTTTCAACTTAACAATTGCTCAAAATGTGCACAATTTACTTGTTGGCAACATCCTAACCTGTGACGTGATCCTTACATTAAGTAACATTTCCGGTGTTACTGCCCTGGTTTCATCTCTTATTTTTTCCTTCAGCTCATCAATGTTATTTGGTTTTTGAACGTAAACCTTACTTTTAATATGTCCCCACAAAAAAATCCAATCCAGCGGTGTAAGGTCTGGAGACCGTCTTGGCCACTCGATGATACCTCATGGTCCTATCCACCTACCCGGGAAAATTCTATCCAGATATTGGCGAACAATAACAGCGTGGTGTGCCGGTAACTCATCATGTAGAAACCATAGCCTCTAGTCGATCAAGTTACGGTCCAAGGGATTTGAGAATAACTGGTATAGAATTGCCATTTGTTCGTGCTGGAGTAAATGAAGGTCCTAAAACTCTATCTTGTATTATACCGGCCCACACATTAGTTTTCTGTGGACACTGAGTATGATTTTCCCTCATCCAAAAGAGGTTCTTTTTAGCCGAATAGGCAATTTTTTTCATTTATAAACTCCAGCATCTTTCTTCCATCTGCCATATTGCATCCACCATTTTCGACCTCGAAAAAGAATGAAGATAATCGAACTGTACAAAATGGATTTTGAAGGGTAGATTTTTAACATGCCATAACAAGCCTAATGGGGTAAATTACCTTGTGACATAACCTTAAATATGGCGAAAAATGTTTAGGTTAGGATATCTAAAACCCAACTCAGATTCACTGCGTCAAAATCCTTCGGAAAGCATACTTAGTCGGGTTCGGGTGTAAGACTTTGTTGGTCTGTTGCATCAGCGGTATTAGGTAATAAAAGAACGATCTGTCTGAGTTTACTTTGCTTCAGACGTTGGGTAAAAAAAGTAATAGCTCGATATCGATATCCCTGAAAGTGTTTTACAAACTTGCAGTTTTACGAGTCTGTATATACAGTCAGTGTGTATACAGATATAATCTTTTATGAGACTGTCGTTTATATATCACGTCTGCATTAGATCTGTAATCGATAATGCAGATCGCATATACAGGGTGTAAGAAGTTTGACTGCCATTACTTCAGCTTGAAATAGAGTGATCATAAATGAACAAAAAAGTTGTATATTACAAGGGGGGGGGGGTAAGATTTAACAGTTTTTAAAATACAGCAATTAATATCGGGGAGTTTCATCAGAACGTGACAACAGTGCTTAACTTAAGTAACAACAATGTAAACAACTATTATTGTGAAACATTAAGTAAATTTCGAGACAATTGTTTTCCAGTTTTTAAATAAATAAAATAAAATGTATCGAATTTGTAGTACGAAGATAGTGCTGTGCTTAAATTTTAGCTCGAATTTTAGTAATTATGAATCTCTTAAAACAGGAACTTAACTTTTAATCAAATTATGAATTTGTAATTAAAGTACCCAAAGATTCACGTTGTCCAAATAATCATACGTATTAAAAATAATTTAGGTACTTACCAAAAACAAAAATTCAGTAATTTTTAAACGCACAAGTACAAAACAATCTACAACGTATGCTCAAAAAGTTCACCACCAATTTCGATGCAAGCATAACACCTCCGAATTCAATTTTCGCGCACTCGCTGGAAAATTATCACGTGTGGTAAACATTTTAAAAAGCAAGGAGAAACACTTCAAGACAAGGAAATAGTGGTACGTAAACAAACACTCCGTCATGGTCAAATTCCAGATTCCAACTGAAATGCGTATTGCTGGTTGCTGCATTTGATAAAAGTATAACTTTCTTTACACAAACAGGGTGTATCTAAACGTGGCCAAGCTTTAATGACAGATTTTATCTCACAAATTGACGAAATAAATTTGTAAACATACAGAACACAAACCTGGAGACAAAATTTAAAGAAGAAATAAGTTGGGGTACGAAGACTCGAATGGCATGAATATTTTTTGCAAATAGAATATTTACCTACCACAATAATACAAAGAAACATTTTTGGAACCACTGACTCCATCGATAGTCAACACATACAAAACCGGACAATCTGTCTTTTTACAATATGAAAACTAAATTAAAAGCAGCTATCCAGAAAAACAAATAACTTTGCTTAAAAATTTGTTCATTCATAATTATGCTTGAAACTTAAACAATAAAAGAGGTCTCCGCAATGAAAATTTAAAGTAGAATTAACGACGACCTGAAATTGAACTAGCAACTTGTCTGTTCACTACAAGAAATGGAACAAGCAAAGCGGACGACACACTATCGGCCTCTTATTTACCTTTTTTTATGTGGGAGATGATACCAGAGGTTCTCAATAAGTTTTAACATTTTAATTATTATTCATTTTTAAGTGCCGTTTTGGATTTACAGTGGTTTTAATTATTGAATATAATTATTATTAATTCATTCTATTTATTATTAAAATTAAGTTTGTAAGCACCCTGCATGATCGCAAATGTATCTCAAGATACAGGTTGTTTAAGTTTAAAGAAAAATTAATGTTTTCTTAAATTACAAGGAAACGTTTGAATTTAATTTTAGTTTTTGATTTAAGTCACTGTTTTTTTAAATATTAAAAAAAATCTATCGTTTTTAAAAAATCAAAATTGTTTACATTATTTGTTAACTATTGCTGTTTTTTAGATACGTTACTTATTGTAAATGAATTATATATAATAAAGAAATAAATAAAAATGTTTATAAATAGGTATGAAATATTTTTTAAAATTAATTAAAATTTTTACAAACGATTGTGTTGCTATTCTCAGCGGTCTCTAACATTGACTTGGTTGTGCTGAACTATATACTACAGTCACTACGTAAAGAATGCATTTAGGAAAGTTGAAACAGATACTATTAAAAAATTATTAAATTCTAAACAAAATACAATATTTCATCAACCGATAATATTTAATATCAGAAAAAGTTGTTTATTATTATTTACCCGCAAACAAATGATCAACGGTATACACAGTACAATTTAAATTTAAGCAGAGTCCGATCCTGATCCGAATGCTTACGAACGGCAACGGACGCTAGCCTCCGCTGATCAGGGCAAAGCCACGTAAATGGAATCGTGTGGCTCATAAAAAAGAGTTCATATGGTTAAAGCCTACTTTTTGTCAAGAGAAAACGATGCTGTTGCAAGAGGACGATGGCGATGTCAAATAGGCTATCCCAACAAACAAGTTCCGAATAAGGAAAGTGGAAAACTTAAACTTAAACATGTATACAGGCTGTTACAAATTCGTTTCTCACTACAGGGATCTCGGAAACGGTAAGAGATACGAAGTAGCTTAAATGGGGGCAAAGTTGCATAATCAGGGGACCAATATTATGTATCCAAAAAATCTAGGCTAACATGATTTTCGAAATATCTGATAAAAACCAAAATTTTTGAAATCCGTTTATGTTTTTCACTTTCTCATGGAAAATTTTTGGCCTCTATCAAATGGCATAATCAATTTTCATATGTAACGTTTCGTCTCTCTAGGACCATCGTCAGCTTCATTTTTTTAAATACGACCCCGGAAATTTTATTACATTTTTTGCAAGCCTTCATGACCCCCAATACTGTACTGCCTCAGCTCGAACTAGATTCCAAATTTATCTAAATTTTTTATTTAGATTTTTATGTTTATTGACTTTTGATAGATATACATTTTTTGTGTGGAATAAAATTTTCTATATATTTCTGATTGTAGCGTGCAAACATTTAAACGTACAAAAAAGTTACAGAAGAATATACACAAAGGGTTGTAGTAAAATGAACGCCCTGTATGATTTAACCTAATAGGAACATAATCACTGCATACTCATGAAAAAAAACTAAGCAACATCAAATTATGCCCAAATCGGTTAACTGGGTTCTGAAGGAGAAAACAAGAAATAAAAAAAGAAATTTTAACACCCTGTAACTTTTTTGTAACATTTTTCGTTTAAGCAGGTTTGGTTAAATCGACACCATTTGGATTCTAGATTGTACCCCTGAAGTATATAATATTGGTCAGGTGACACCCTGTATAACTACGAATAATTAGTGAATAGGTACATATTATTTGTATAATATCCTGGTTTCATGGATAGGCTTTGCATAACTAATTCCCCTCCAGATTCGTAACAAATCCAGTCACGTTGCTGAATCCTGGTGTAACAGTTAAAACGTTGTAAGCAATATATACCTATCCAGCCTCAAAACTTCATAACAGGCTATTAGACCTAAGAATTAATTCCGCCTGCCAGCACAGAACACTTGCAGAAAATTACATAAACAAATGCTTCCTATTAATTTAACCCTGTAATATATTCAACGTCTGAAATCTCATTTACACCAGATCAGCATTAAGTGCTTGTGGGTATATTCTGAATCCAATTAGAATATCAATTAGTATTCAATAAATCATAAATTGATGTACTCAATGTTGCAATGCTAAAGATATTTTTGTTTTGGAAACAAAAGGTCAAAAAACTGTTAGTATCTAACTGTAATGCAATTTTGAAAGGGAATTTTAAAAAAATAGAAATAATTTAATAACTATCACATAAAAACAAGGAAGAAAATATTTGAATTAGGAAACTAGAAAAAATAAAGAAGAATTTCTAAATGTACACGGAAAAAAGAATATACTTTTATATGTTTCATCACTAAATTCTGTGAAATTGCGTTTATAATACATATTTACATTACAAAATGACGGACAATGGTAAGGAAAATCGTACTGCAATGACTGAACATTATATTCAAATTTACCATTGTTGTGATTCACTGTAAAACTGTAGAGTTACATACCTAATTCTTCTAACCATACATAATTTACTATTGTCTTTTTCTCAAGTAAACATTTACTGTGAACTGATTTTTGATGCATAATGCAATGCAGTATTTTTGCAGACGACTTGAATAGTTAATACCTTTTTATGAAATAAGTGGGGGAACTTTTTTTCACAAATACTTTTCAGCTTCACAAAATCGTTTAGTCAAATATTGCACTGCTTCACTTTTGCGTTACATATTTTCAAGCTTGTAGCAGAAAAACTGACAAATCAAAGTTGTTAGAGATAGGGTACACATCTTTATACATATATTTTTGTGATCCATGAGTATTTACAAATATATCTCGACAAGACTGATGAAAAGATAATTGAATCAATATTTGCATAGATACATACAGGGTGTAAGAAGTTTGACTGCCAATACTTCAGCATGTGAGAGTAATCATAAATGACAAAAAAGTTGTATATTACAGGGGCGTAAGATTAACAGTTTTCAAAATACAGCGAGTACTAGTATTGGACAGTTTCATCACAACGTGATAACAGCGCTACATAGCTGATGCACACCACGTGTACATGCGGCAGACTTGTCCTACGGAAGAAATGTAAATTATTATTGTGAAACATTTAGTAAATTTCAAGACAATTGTTTTCCAGTTTTTAAATAAATAAAATTAAATGTATATGTAGTAAGAAGATAGTGTTGTGCTTAAATTTTAGCTCTCTCTCTCTTAAAACAAGAACTCAACTTTTAATCAAATTATGAATTTGAAAAATATGTAATTAAAGTACCCAAAGATTCACGTCATCCAAACAATCATACGTATTAAAAATAATTTAGGTACTTACCAAAAAGCAAAATTCAGTAATTTTTAAACGCACAAGTACAAAACGAACTACAACATATGGCTCAAAACGTCCACCACCATTTTCGATGCACGCACGACACCTTCGAATCCAATTGTCGCGCACTCGCTGGAAAACATCTCAAGAAAAGCAAATAGTGGTACGCAAAAAAACACTCAGACACAATCCAATTCCAGATACCAACTGAATTGCGTATTGCTGGCTGGTCAGCTTAGTATCTTGTGTTATTGGCCGCGCCGTTGTCACATTGCTCGATATGAATTTTAGCGAATTTTAAATTTATTACAACGCTAATTATTTTTTAGAATTAAGCATAAAGAATTTCAAAAAGTGATAAACATTTTGTTTTATGCTATTCTATGCACGCAGTTATGTCAATATTTCTTAATTAATCGAATCAAGTTGGAGATTTTCATAATTTTTTTCTCGGAAATAGTTGAGTTGAGGACCCATGTCATATAAAGTTTTTTTTTGTTTATTTTAATGTATTATATCGTCTGTTAAAATAAAGGCAGTCAAACTTCTAACAGCTTGTAGTAATAACTGACTAGAATCTTATGTGGATCTGATATCTGTACAACAGCAGAATAACTCATATAATGGATTTAATGTGTGGTTGTTAAATCGAGAGGTAGAGAGTTTGACACCCCAGCTGAACTTGTCGAGGGGAAGTAGACACCACTCTGCGGGTTTGGTAAGATGGAAGAACATCAGCTGAGACAATGTAAGAGATTGATATCAATTAGAATTAAATTGTCTCCCTAATTAATGACGTTTTCGAAATTTTCCCTGTTCCACCGCCAAATCCCCGTAAAAGTTTACAAACGTAATTCATTTCTGGTTTACAAAATAATATGTCAAATCTTTAACTTCTTCTTGGGATGATTTCATCGCTTTCAGAACCTTAGGCCACAATGTAAGGAACTCTAATGCTTAGTCCAAATATACAAACAATGCTGACATGTAAATGTTTTTAAACAAATACCTGATGAAAAGAAAATAGAAACATTTGCCCGTGAAGAAAAATGAATTGCTTCTTGCTTGCCCGTTCAGAAAGAATTCAAAAAAATCTATATTCCAAACCGATGCGATGTAGCTATAGTCTGTTTAGAAATAAAAGAGAGTAATTAAAAGCTTATTATGTATGCAAATCGTAAATAAATGTAGTACTGGTGCTTATATTCAATATTTTTATATTATGTATTTTCCGTATAGATGAGGTGTACTTTTAAAAAAACTTTGTGTGATCGGACTGTACTAAATTGTAGCAGGTAGCTAAAATTTAATCCCCGACAATCCGTCTATGCCGCTTCAATTTCTCGGTCCATTTCTCTTATAATTAAACAATATAAAAACAGCATTTCAAAACATGAGGCTACTTTAAGCATCATAACCGGGTTAAGAGGGTTTTTAGTAATTCAAATAAAATTATTCAATATTATTATCAAATATTTATTTAAATTTAATGAATAGACTTTTATTCCACACAAAAATATATGTATTTTGAAAATTCAAATTATGGTGAGTAAATGTAGTGTTGTATAAATGTACAATAAAGAAAATAAAAAAGTAGGTATATTAANACTCTCTCACAGGTGTCGCTACCCTTGAAAATGAAAATGAAAACACAGAGTTGGTTTATTATAAAAATGCGTGTTAAAATAAAGCATAATGGTCTAATATTATCTTTGATATATAAATATGGGTAATTTTTTAAAAGTACCTAGGTAATAAGATTTTGTAAAGCTAAGTAGTACGAAAATATAACGCATAAAAAGCCAATAATATGTACTAATTTTTCTTTATTAAGAATAAAGATTAAATTTTACGTACAGGGTGTCCCATATAAAATCGTTATTTATGTTCCACTTCCTTGGTAGCTTCAAAATAAATTTACAGCTTAAAAATTAGCCTGGCTCAGGTAGATTTCTTCTTCAATCTACAAATCTACAAATCTTCAAGCTACTTACCGGTAAGAAGGAAACCACTGGATATTTAATGAAAAAAGTTACGACCAAAAAAATTATACATTCTTGAATATAAATATAACTAACACGATTTTAATTTCATATTGTCTTGACAATCAACTTTTGCTTATTTTTAGTCACTTACTATCGAAATAAATGAAATAAACCTCTGAGTTTGGAAACCGATATTAAGAAAACGTTGGGGCAAAAAATTTGAAATTTGGACCATATATAGCCTCACTATTACTCTATTGTGTGCTAAAATTTCAGTTGGTTTCGTTATCCCATTTGTTAGTTATTAATGAAAATGTTGAAAAAATCACGGTTTTCTGCATATAAAATTATTGATACCTCTCACTTTAACTCGTCGTAATTTTTTTGTTAACTGATAAAAAAAATCCAATTTTTACTGACGATAAGTCGAACTATTGTCTTTAATACTGTAAAGGTCATTTGTCTCAAAAGGTCTTCTTTTTTTATTTTTAAGTAAAACAGAAGGGAGTGCTATCTCCGTAAATATGGCGTTCTTTAAAAAAAGAAAAAACTGACATTGGTAGCAAATAACTGTAAACAACAATTTGAAAAAAATATGTTAAACTAATACATTTATAAATATGATATTCTTAAAAACAGTATCGGAATGGTCAATTATGTTCACGGTCCAATGCAGAGTATACAGTATAGCCTTTATAACTGTATTATTTTAACAAATTTTTTCAGCTTGTTGTTTACGGAGATAGCATCCCCTTCTGTTTTGCTTAAAAATAAAAAATGAGCTTTCGAGACAAATGACCTTCACAGTACTAAAGACGATAGTGCGACTTATAGTCAGTAAAAATTTGAATTTTTTTTTGTTTAATTTTGTTTCCCGTTAGTTTTTTCTGGGTTGAAAAAAATCTCGATTCTGAAAATTTCAAATCGATATTTTAATTCCTAAAGGTCACTCATAATTATTTTAATTTTTAAAGTAGTGTAGGTAGGTACCTATGTTTTCAAGCGACCTCTATAAAATAAATATCAACGAACTAACAATTTTTTTTCATTGAATTTGATCAACAAAATAATAGAAATTAATCACGAGACACTTAATAAATGTCTCGAGGCAATATTTACTACCGTACTGTGAGTATCAAATATTATAATTTTTTAATTTTTAAAAAATTTTTTATTTTTTAGAGGTCGCTCAACTGAAAATTAAAATAATTGAATGAGTGACATTTAGAAATTAAAATATCGATTTGAAATTTTCAGAATCGAGATTTTTTTCAACCTAGAAAATGATAAAATAACGGGAAAAAATTTAAACAAAAAAAATTCAATTTTTGACGAATTTGGAAATTTTAAAAAATATTGAGCGACCTTTAAAAAATTTTTTTTGAGCTGATTTTTTGAGGGGGCTAACTAACATATTTTCACAAGAAACACGAAAAAAAAATCGTTTTTTTTTTTTGGACCACCCTACTATACATATTCTCCAAACGTAATTAGTAGCAAGTTTCTATATATTTTAGTAATTAGGCAGTGTTTTTTAAATTAATACGACTCACCAAAGTTAAAAAATAATTCAAGTTATATCATTTTTACTGAAAATAGCAGGTAATTTACGTATCGGATTGTTAACGTGAAAATATAAACATTAGACTGTTGACTATTCCTGTTATACGTTTTTTAAGCTTTTGAAGAAGAAACTACATGGAATTTTAAAAATTATATCTGCTTTTATAATAAAGGAATGGTAATTCTAAGATTGTTTAAGCTTATTAACTAAAAATTATTGCCTACTTAATAAAAAAATTATTATTGTCCTCGATAATCTATTAATGATTAATAAAATCTTTACTCTCTTTCCTTATAAGACTGTATGTACACAAATTGGAGCCGTTCCTGAACAATCGGGCGCAAGGCCTGTTAAAATATCGGTCCAGCGTAAATTATTAAACAACACAGACTCTTTTAATGTGTAGTAGAGTACTGGAATATTTCATTTACGACACATTAGGGGTATAACTCAAATCAAAGAGACAAATATTTATTATCAAAAGCTAAATAAAAGTGTACATAAAGAAAGACAACAATGATTTTAACACATTTCTCACTTTGGTGTGTGATAATATAAAAAAGCCTTACCTCAGGCGCTTTACATCACATTTTTAACAAACCAGAAGGGAACTCTCTTGAGTCCCTTTCATGTCTTTTGCCTCGTATCCCTTGCTACCGTTTTTGCTGTGTTTGCAATGTCTCCCGAGTGGTTTGTTTCTACATTGTTTTAATAATAATCAACCACTCGGTAATAGGGTCGTGTGCAAAGGACATAACTGTTGAACTAAAGCAACAATTTTCGCGAGTAAGACTTTTTATATCATGTTCTAGAAAAATTATATAAATTATGAAATATAAAATAATTTTTAATAAAAACTCCTTTTATACTTAACTTTAAAAATTCTTAATTAATAATAATTAAAATATAATTGACAATATTTCAATTGGTTTTTGGTAGTTTGTCACTAATCTGCTTGAGAAAAATATTATAAGTACCTTGAAAATAATAAATATATGAGTATTTTTCAAATACATCCCATAATTATTTTAAATAACTCATAAGTAATAAATCAATAAGAAATTTACTCTCAGCCATCTTGTAATTCTGTGATTATACGTAGATATACGAATTAAAAAGCAATAAAAAATATAAGTAATCTTGTTCAGATTGAAACACTCGATATAAATATATTTTTTTTTTACATTACGTGCGTAGCGAGTTTTGATGATAGTGCTATTTAATAATGCAAAACAAGTCTCAGAAGAGGACTAAATTCAAATCAATGTAGACCTTTAGGACTAATGAAGCTGAAACTTTTTGTCAAAATATATTATACAGGGTGTCCCGAAATTCATGCAACAAGATTTTGTCACAGATTCTTAAGACAAATTTAAAAGACCCGTATTTTTTATTTTTGTAAAGTGGCCCCCTTTTTCGGAGTTGCAACCCCCTGAAGTCCGCCCTAAGAATAATCTTTTTTTCTATCTCAGAGCCCTGTTGTACGAAAATCACTAAATTTGGTTCACAGGGGTGCTTGTACGGAGGATTGGCACCCTCTGTGCAGGTATGATAGGGTGGAAGAATGTTGGCTTGGGTCAATGTGAGAGATTGACACCGGTTGGCATTTGACCACCCCCCTAATTAATGAGGTTTTCAAGGTTTCCCTCATTCCTGCACTGAATGGTGGTTAGGGCCTACCAACATAAGTCGTTCCTGGGCGCAAATGCGGTCTGCTTAATAATAATATACCATCTAAAACATTTCAAGTTTTTTGTTAGTTATTCAATAATTTGCTTGACAAAAATGTTAAACCATGACCATAATGAATTTTTCAAAAACTTCGTTCGATACAAATGAATGTTTTTTTGTTAAAAAATTATTAACAGTTTACTTAGGAATAATGCAATAATATGCATAGAAAAATTATGGCAATCTGCAATTTTGCATTGAAATATAACGGAGATTTTTAATATAATGTTTAATTCATTTAGTAGCAAGATTTATGATTACATGTTAATGTGTATACATATTTGGCAAGCGTGTGCAAGAGTAGATGCACTTCTTTAGTTTTAGTTTACAACTTTAATTTTTAATTAAGAACGGAAATTGAAGTCCCTTTTCATCTAATAAAGTACTACAATATTCATATAGATGTCGCTACAGGAAATACGTTTATAGTAAAAATAGTACGATTATTTCATTCATTCAAATTCCGGCAAAACACACCAAAAAAAAACGAGAAAATGCCAGGTGCACGCACACGTGCACGATAATGAGTTGTCCGGCCTATACGTCCATCCCACTCTCTTGCTATCTCATAATTGCATATGAAAAGAGAAGGGTAATAAAATAATAAAAACTCCAATTTGCGGCCGCCGGTTTTTTGTTCTGAAAATATTTCTATTTTCTATCTTCTACATATTATTATGTACATATTTACAAAAAAGGAGGATGGCAAGTGGTTGTACAAATTTATAATATTTGCAGCCAACTAAAAGTTTTATTTCATATTATTTTCTACATTTTAGTACTTATATGGATTCGGACCAGAGTAGGTGCGAATGTAATTATTTCTTGTATGGATCTTTGAGCTGTTATCTTTTATTGTTGCGTTGTGGCTGCGAAATATTTTATTTGTGGAGTTTACTATTTTTTATATGAAGGAAAAAACATTAACAGAGTAAGTATTACAATTTGCTAGGCATAGTTGTACTTAGTACTAAATTCAAGTAAATAATAGATATTAAAATAAATATGTAGGTATTGTATTTGATTATTTGAAAATAAAAATTACATATGCGACAATGGACTTTCCGCTTACTTAGCCGTAATATAAATATGACATATTGTCGTTGCAATGCACATACAGGCTGTTCCAATAGTGTGACAAAGTTTATAATTATTTTCAGTTATAGTTGTATAGGGCAAAATCTTCAGGCCAAAAACAAGATTTTCTGAACGTTTAATTCGGTCTGAAAATAATGAATAATGGAAATAATAATAAAATGTGAATCCGAGCAAGTAACTTTTTTCGTATCACTACTACAGGCAGTTATACTAAACTTTATCGCACTATTGTGGCACCCTATATATGACTAGATATATCATTATGGTAAATCAAAAGCATAATAGGTAAAAATGTATAATTATCTATGTTTATAACAAATATTATCTGGTAAAATTCTTTTCTTACTTTCAGATACAGAGACAGTTAAATATAACCGGAAGAAGTCTATATGTTATTTCGTAATATACCTATAGTGGTGAAAACAACCCGCTCTATGTAGAACAAATTAAGAAAGATGAAGAATTATGGAAAAAATCAATGGCAACAAATTTGGAACAATTTTATAAAAATTGTATACTACCAGAAATAATATACAAAAATATTCCACAGGGAAAAAGATGTATGGATCCAGAATATATTATAGAAGCTCAAATTAATAAAAAGAAATAATTTTATTTTATGATTTTTTAAATTTTTTCCTGTTCTACTGTACCTATTCTATTTATTTCTTTATTACTTTCATTTATTTACATATTTATTAAACTACACTGTTCCACAGAATTTCTGTTTATATTGGAGGTATTAAAGTACCTACAACTATTTTTTCAAGTGAAGTGAACTGAATACCTATTTCTCATAAAAAAAATTTAGTCTCAAATCGTCCTTTTGTACATAATTCTTTACACATTTTTTGGACAAAATAAGTATATCGTACATATTTTTTATATTTTCTCATTATTATGTATATTCACAATTAAAATTCTATTTATATTAATATGCGAATTTTTTTTATCAAGAATTACTTAATATTAATTATTAAAAATATAATATTTTCCATTTCTGTTTATACCAAAGTAAGCCGCTTTATTCACAAATCGTAATTATAACATAACTTTCCGTTATGAACAACTTTTCTTATTAACATTTTTTTATATTATCAAAAACAAAAGCAGTTTATTCTTCAACGTTATTAATTTTGTTAAATTTCTGATCACCCTGTATATATATAAATTACAGTTTTTCATGACAAACATATTCAATTAAAAAGCAAAATATTTTTTGTCACGAATTACTTTTTCTAGTAGAATAGAAAATAAAAATGTTTTCCCTCTTATCCACTAACCGTAGATACTAATATAGGTATATTAATTATAAATTATGGTTTTAAATAAACTAAAAATTGTTTATATTTCATATTTTCTAAAATTATATAATAGTATGGACTTGCACTGTTACTTATATACTTTTATACAAAAATATATCTAAAATGATCATGACATTCTTTAAATATTTACGTATCAATTAACAGAAACCATGACTACCAATTCAGAATCAGGTTATACCAAATTAACCACATACAACAGCTGTTCGTTAAAAATAACCCGAGTCCATTCATAAATAAATTTTTACTAGTGCGACATCTATTACAAATCAAGCGAATTAAAAGTCGGAGATAATGCTATTCATGAATGAATATTTTTTAATAATTTTATTCCAATATAACTTTTTAAATAATAAAGTGATGAACAAACTATGAAATAAAGTCTAATCAGTTTATTTATTTAAAGACAACTATATAAAAAATTGCATAATTCTATAATACTATGAAGAAATAATCGTTTATTTGTAAAAGTCCAAAAAACCTTCATATTTAGAAATTAATTTCTCACGAATTATTTACCTATCCCAATTAATTTTTGCTTTACTGTCTTCATTTATACTTTGCCAAATGTGATATGAAATTTTACTACTTTCTTCCATTGATTTAAAAAGATATATTGGAATAATAAAAGGGCTGTTTTCTACCATTTTTCGGTATAATTTAGGCAACCAGAAATGCATCAGTTTCCATCCTTAAATTGAACCATGAATTTTCTAAATAATGGCGAAGGCGCTGGTTGCAGCATGTAAATTGTTTGCAGGAACTTCTAAACCTTTATAATATATCATTAAAAACTTTTACATCAGTCCCTGAATTTTATATAAACGAGCTATTACTATTTGTAAGAATTTTGTCAACGTTTTAAAGTAAATTTCATTAATCGTATTCGGTATAATACTTTTAATATGTATGTGCCTTTTGTTTTCCAGGAAGAAGGCACTCAATAAAAATCTAATCATGAATAATAAAAATGGAATATTTTAGATGTGCTTCATGTTAAAATTATATAGTCATAAAATATTACCCGCAGGATATAGTGCCGGCAGCTATGTGAGAAACGGAAACTAAGTTGAGATTGATGTAAATATTATCTGACACATATCAGACGTTATTAAAACTAAGTCCGGAAAGAATAACTAACTTCACACCTGAGAGAACTTTTAACATCCATTACATGAAGGTATATTCTCATTACTTCCGCTTGACAGCAAATTCTATTAGCTAAGCTTTCCCGTGATGTTCATTAACTGATACCGTATGCGTATGCACCTTCTTGCTTGTAGGTAACTGTCGTTAGCATTAGCTAGTCTTCTCAGTTTTTATTTTNGAAGGTATATTCTCATTACTTCCGCTTGACAGCAAATTCTATTAGCTAAGCTTTCCCGTGATGTTCATTAACTGATACCGTATGCACCTTCTTGCTTGTAGGCATTAGCTAGTCATTCGCAGTTTTTATTTTAACGACAAAAGAGAATTAGTTTACTACTCACTCCTTCGTTCACTGAGTAATTAGTTTTTTGTTCATTTGTTTATGTGTTGATTTGCTTGAATATTTGCTTGTTTATTTATTTATTTATTTACTTGTTTGATTTCTTCCTTACTTACTTACTTCCTTCCTTGCTTGCTTGCTTGCTTCTTCCTTCCTTCCTTCCTTCTTTGCTTACTTGCTTGCTTGCTTACGTACTTACGTACTTACCTACTTACATAGTCACCTACTTACCTACTTAGGTAAGTAGGTACTATTTAGTTACTTAGTTACTTACTTGCTTACTTACTTACTTCCTCAGTTACTCAGTTACTTAGTTACTTAGTTACTTAGTTACTCAGTTACTTAGTTACTTAGTTACTTGCTTACTTACTTGCTTACTTACTTACTTACTTACTTACTTACTTACTTACTTACTTACTTACTTACTTACTTACTTACTTACTTACTTACTTACTTACTTATTAACTTCCTTTGTTTTTTGTAATGACAGATACGTACTAGATAATAAATAAAATCTTTACATGCACTTTTCTACGTATTAATGCAGTCGATACTTTAAACCCAATTTACTCAAAAACGGTTCATTTTTGAGCTATGAATCAAGAGCACAATTTTTGTTCAGAATTGACTGCAGATTCAGAAAAATCAAATTACATAAAACTAGGATATGCAAAAGTTATGAAGACACAACTTTGAGGACTTTGGCGTCAGATCGAAATAAGACCATATAGTTTTAATGTCGTTTAATAAATATACACTTCATATAAAAATTACTTAAACCCCTGAAAGAGTTTTTGAGTTATTGTGGAATGTTGTTATTATTTTTTTCTAAACACCCTGTAACTCAGTGAGAGTGCATCGCAGAAAAATATTTGATATGAATTTTAATCTTAATTTGGTCTGGTCTACCCTCTGGTAAATTTTTGTACGCTCACACTGGGACACCCTGTATATTAAATGGTGGAAAAGGATTGTCTTTTATGTTTTTTAAGTTATATTTCTTATCATTATTTTGCAGATGATATCCTGTATATGTTGGTCCATTTATAATGACATTTTTCTACATTTAAATAAATGCATGTATTGTCGAAAATTACTTTTATACGAAAAATGAGAAATAATATTTTTCGTTTTTTAACTCATTCAGTGAACAGAGCATGTCATATATACATCCTAATTCTGATAGACATATATAAAAGTTCTGAACTAATATTATAAATCCAAAAAGCAGAGAAATAAAAGATAAAATATTAGACCGTAAGCTGTACTCTAATGAAATCTAGAACACACACTATACTTTTTCATCTAATGCCAATCAAATTCTCACAATAGCCTCAGTTGAAGAAATAAAAGTAATGACTTTTTCTCTTGTTCGGTGAGTGGCGCAGAAAAGACCAGGAAATGGATTTATCATGCTGTGCAATACAGAATTGCGTTTTCTCAGACCCTTTCATTCAGTGACAGAGCTGCATTGTGGTTAGCAAATATTTACCAAGTGCTCGATTATATGTCAACCCGAGAACTTGGCAATAGAGACGACGCGACGCTAGGAATGATGTTTGTAGTAGAATACAAAATTTTCTGTTTCACATTCTACCCTCCTTCTTTTTTTCTAACCGCCTTATTTCATCTTGAAATTGTAACTTTATGGCCTTGAGATTCTGCCAAGTTTATTATTAAAAATGTATGAATCCATATGAAAACCACAAAAAGAGATACATATTTCTTATATATTTTATAGGGAAAGTAGACATAATCGGGTACAAAGAAAAATATTGTAAACATTCACTAATGATTTCTAAATACGCATACTTACCTACTTGGAATATTCACAATTATATTCTTTTCCGGGGATATAACCCGGGAGAATTAGTCCAAACACATGCCTCTTTAAAAAATCGGGCCTAACTCGAATTTTATGGGCTTAAAATTAAGTAAAAAAATACACAGATTAAAAGTCTAAATTTGTGTATTTGTAGAAGGCGAGCGTCATATTGTTTATAACAAAAAAAAAAATAATAATTTCTCTTTCTTCAGTTTTTCGCTTATATCTCCGGAAATAAACCTCTAATCGACATGAGGCAACTTATCGATTTTGTTCCTGAGGAAATTTGTTGTAAGAGGAAGCTTTTTCGAAAGCTCGCAAAATTTTTTTTACATTGCAAAATTAGCGGTGAAGAAAAAAATGTGTAAAATTTTCAGCATTAAATGATAAAAAGAAGGAATTTGACTGAAATTTGATGAAACCACAGGAAACGATAACTGTTGGGATGCTCGACAAATACCCGCAATCCGGACCACCAATTTCAAAATGGCGGCCTACTGCAAAATTATAAAGTCAAAAATGCGAGCGCGTATATCTTCTGACCAAGTCAAGATATAGAAATTCTATAAAAAAAGGTTCGAAAGGTAACATTATCTCGCGTCTGTGTAAATTTCAGATTTTTAAGTTGCAAAATAAAAAAATTATTAACAAAAAACCAAAAAAACCGGTAACTAGTGTCCTTATCTCGGCGGTTTTGTAATATACAGATTTCAAACCAATTACATCAAATAGTGCTTAAAAAACATATCTTGACTTGGGCAGAAGATATACTCGTATTTTCGACTTTATAATTTTGCAGTAGGCCGCCATTTTGAAATTGATGGTCCGGATTGCGGGTATTTGTTGAGCATCCCAACAGTTATCTTTTCCTGTAGTTTAATCCAATTTTAGTCAAATTCGTTCTTTGTATTATTTAATGCTGAAAATTTTGCAAATTTTTTCTTCACCACTAATTTTGCAATGTAAAAAAAATTTTGCGAGCTTTCCCTTATAGATTTCCATAGGAACAAAATCGATGAGTATACCTCATGTCGATTAGAGGCCCATTTCCGGAGACAAAAAATAGAAAAAAAAGCATTTTTTTCTTTTGTTACAAACAATATGACCTCTACAAATACACAAATTTAGGCTTTTATTCTGTGTATTTTTACTTAATTTTAAGCCCATGAAAATTTTCGTTTGGCCCGCTTTTTGAAAAAAAATACCTAATTAGCCCGGACTAATATTATATCCACGTTCATATTGTTCACAATAACGAATGTAAAGCATTCATGGAAATGTATAGAATGTCATCAATATGCGACACAGGTCTTCAATCAACTAATTCGCACATAAGCATACACATTCGTAGTAAACATGTTTTGGATACGGATTAGCATGTTTACAAGCAGGTATTTTTTCTCAAATATTATGGGAACATAATGAGAGTGTTATTAGGTATTGAATAATGTGTGGATCCATATTTCAAAATATGTAGCATTGGAAAATATAAATACCTAGTATTGTGAATTGGGAAAATCAAATAAATGATGTGATACATTTAAAAAATAACAAATGTACAGTATGTTTTTAAATATGGCTCCAAACCAAAACAGAAGATAGGAAAGGTACGCTTGGTAAAAAAGTTGCAGAGTTTTAGAGACACTGCCAAAAACAAATTTTCTTCTGAAAGGAGAAGAAAATACAAGAATCTTATTACAGAAGGAATCTTATTATTAATATTGGCCTTAAAATGACAGCACTTGGCGTAATGAACAATAGGAATATCTTTTGCATAGAAATGTATAAAACCTGTTTTATACTTACCACTTCTTCAATTACGATCAATTTTTAGGCAGACCGCAACGTTATTAAAATAAAATGCTTACAAACTGTCTGCAAGTTAGTTATTTACGAAATATTTTTTGAAATTTTTTTAATATAAGCTCACAGTAAATATTGCCTATAGAAGATAAGAAAGATTTTTAATTTACTCATATTTTTTAGAACATATGAAACAATGTGGGTCCCTAAAGGTATACTATTAATTTAAACATATATCTGCAACCCACAACATAAATAAAAAGAAGTGTCAAAACTGTCAAAATTGTAGAAACTAACCTAAATTGTTCAAGCAACTAACATTTGCTCCGCTGAACAAAAAACATTTAAAAATTGGCTAGGTGAGATCCTGTTCTATTATCTTTGTACTTGTGTAATACACTAATACACAATATACTTTGTGTAATTTCTTGTACTCCAGTCGAATTAGAGCTTGAACGTGAAAAAATTGTTGGTAGACATTTTATTGCACTTCATTACAGGGAAGGGTATGTAGAATGATAATGTTAAAAAAGTAACTCGAAAGAAATGACACTAAGTTGGCACATTGCAAATAAGTAATAGCATAATAAGCAATATCACGTGTTTCTTCGCTTTTTTTACAGCCCATGAAAATCTAGATTACCTATCGGAAAATTAGTAAATTCATATTGTAGGCATTAAATAACCTACAATTTAAGATATCTAACGCCATATTTCACCAATTTGTTAACTGTAAAATAACGGTTGAACACGGAAAAATCAGTTTTCGAAAATTGCACATTATTACTGAAAAAGCGATGGATGTTGATGAAATTTATGGAAAAGACTTTCAATCCAAAGACCTGTGTGCCAAAGGTCGATTCGATTGACCCACGAAAATTGAATAATTCCAAATATTTCGAATATTCACCACCAAGAACGGCGGTGACAACATTTTTAACTTTAAGGCGATGTTAACAATATAAGTTACAGGGTGCACTATAGATTATAATATAATAATAGCAGTGCGTGTACAAAACTAAAATTAAATATGAATAACAAGTTACAATATACATAGTAATACAATAAATAAACAATCAGTATTATTACCTAGTTCTAACATAATAATATGTTAAGGGTAAAAGAAAAAAAACAAACATAAAAACAAAGCACAACAAGAAAGAAGAGAAGAGGAAAAACCATTCAGTTAAAAACCAAGGCGTCTAACCGAGTTGACAGAAAGGCTGAAAATGTCGACATGATTAAAAAACAAATTGTAATATTTTTGCAACATACTAATTGGGGAGTTATTTGCAGCATTGGAGGCATACGCAGAGTGATAGAATAAATTTGAGAAGCGCGAAATATATTGTTTAAGGGCGCCATATTCTTTAAATAGTGTTTTCTACAAAGACAAATAATTTCAAACATTTAATAACTGAATAATCTAAAGCTTATCAAATAATAGGAATGTTATGTCATGCCATCTGGGTATTTTCAAATACGCCACAGTAAAACGAATAAACAGGTGCAAAAACGATCAAACCATCAAGGTTTTAGGTACAGAAATCTACGAAAATACTAACTTTTTAATATATAATTCCACATATAAATATACTTATTACATTTACTTGCTTAGTCCTACATATAAAATTGTTTACTTTTATTTATAAGTATCTGAAAATAATTCTTAAAATGTGGGGTTAGGATAACAGCAAACGCATGTTTGCGTTACAAACGCTTTTTTTTAGTTATTATTTTATTTGAGTAAATTTAAATGGTAACAATGAATAAACAGAACATCAATGATTTTATTTTTATGCTTACTTTTGTTCTACACGTTTTACTTTTCAAGATTTCAGTACCTAAAGATGCCAGAAATTTGACTATTTCTCGGCCAGCGATATGGCCACCTTAACATTAAATGATAGTGAACTCAAAATGTAGCTGTAGCGAATTTTCCCGATAAATAATTCATACAAAAAAAGAACATAAGCGATATGTCTCCAGGAGGATAATTTTAACAGTCTATAGTGCTGTAATTCGAATCATAGCTTAGTGGTAGCAAATATCTATTAAATCGATAGTTTAAGTTATAGATAAACTTTTGTTGGACTTTTTCTAAACGTTCGATATATTTAAGATATTGAGGATTCCACACTAAATTTGCAAACTCAAGATGAGATCGGACCATGGAATTATATAATAATATCAAGGACCTGGGATTTCGAAAGGATTTAGTTACACGTAAAATAAATCCAAGATTACGCAGTCTTACGCACAACATATTCAACATGAATTTCGAAAGACAATTTAGAATCCCAAATGACACCCAGATCCCTAATGGAATCCACTTTTTGTGGCAGAATATTGTTTATTTTATTAGATATGTCCTGTCCAAATTTAGTTAGTGCAACTCTCTCCAAAATTCAATACTTATGTATGTTTCCAACCACGAAAATTGAATAATTCCAAATATTCCGAATTTTCACCATCAAGAACGGCGGTAACAACATTTTCAACAGTAAGACTATATTTGGCATTGCATTAGCTATGTCCTTTCCTAATTTGGTTGGTGCAACTCTCTGGAGTTTCGAAAAGTCAATACCTACATATGTTTTCAGCCACGAAAATTGAATAATTTCAAATATTTCGAGAATTAGAGCTTACTTCCAGAGACCCATATAAAGAACGTTACGGTAAGCTCTGGCGATCGATTTTTGTTTTTTCTTTTGTTAATACAGATAAATGCATTTAATTCTGGTTGGTGTTTCTAAGAATATTTCGCTAATTAAAAATTTTAAATGTATTATAATTATGGCCCAAGAAAAATGTTCGCTTAGGTAACTAAATTTTCTGATGTAATAGTTTCCCAAAAAAATTAAATTTCTTATGCCAATGTGCCTACAATTATATTGTACTTAAAATTACACTTCGTACAAAAAAATAGCACTTTTCTGCAATTCTTATATACACAATATACTATAGAATAGTTATTAGTAGTTAAATCATTTTCAGTTTCTTCAAAATTTACAAATACTTGTCAATTATTGCAAGTGGGATTGAATTTCTGTTGTAACCACAACGACATGAATCTGCCAAAAGTTATATTAGTTACTGCAACTTTCTCTACGTGCTCACGAAATCATACGGCTCCTCACTTAAAACTTGCTCCACACAGACGAAGTTACTTTGCCGAACTTAGTTTACACTGTTATTGCGACTGAGTTGACATTTCCTGGAACATACTGAGTGCTTGACTAGTTTAATAAACTTTTAATAATAATAATAATAATTTTATAGCGTCTGTTTAAATAGTTCAAACTATAAAAGTGGGTTAGTTCTAATTTTATTTGATATCAACATATGTGATCATTAGGAAAACATTACAGGGTGGTTAAAAGGATGTTAACTGGGCGCCAACCTATTAATAAATGAAACTAAAATCCTATAACTGTTTCCTCACCCCGAGAGAAAAAATTCCAGATATATTTCTCACAATTCTCAGCCTTTGGTGTACTTGGTTGTCCAGCGGAGCTCAGGGATGTTACAGATGCTCCGTTTGTATCGGACTCGGAGTACACGACTCTGATGGCCAATGGTTGACCTAAATCTCTGCCAGGCTATCACAAAGGTTGTCCACTTGCGGAACTCAAAAGTTCGGTGACTTTATTTAAACTTTAGCTACTAATTCTTCGCTAATTGTAAATCTTTACTCAATCTTTAAATGTATAAATCTTTACTTAATATTATAAATCTTTACTGGTAAGCTCTGATAAGAGAGAGAAAAAAAACAAAATTCTATGAGCACGTGGTTGTACAGCGTTGCAGAATATATAAAAAATGAGCATAATTCAAGTGGTTAATAAAACTAAAATCTACTAGATTGAATTTAAAAAGATATTTGGTAAATTACCTTTACGATGGATTTCACTATTCAATGGTGATTAAATTGAGGTAAGTTTTCGATTTACATTTATAATCACACACGAGCTTGTGACTTTACCAGTTGCAAAATCAAAGAGGGTTTCGAGTCGCTCCGACATGGGTTTTATTAAATTAAATCTTATAAAAACTCAACCGCTATGATTGTTTCGTGCAAACGAAATAAATTTCGGACTGGGTAACTGCTATTTTATCACCACTGAACAAGTTCTATCATTGACTTTAACCTAGGTCAAAACTACATGTAATTCAGTCTACTTAATCGACTTCTTTGCTCGATATAATTATGACAGAAACAAATAAACAACCTTCAATATTTGACATCCAAGTAACCTAAACAAATGTGCATCAGAATCGTTTACAATTAAACAATAATAAAAAGAAATAATAACAATAAAAGTTAAATTATGCAAGTGTAGATATTAGTACAATTCGAACAGATTTATATTTTGCTTCGACAAAATTTCTCCAAGTTCAAAAACAGGTAGCAGTAAACATTACAGGATATAGTTTATTAAATCAATGTTCTGTAACTAGTTGTAGGGTATATCAAAGATCTACATAACGTTACAATAATACAACAGTATACAGGTGGAAGCAAACTATGTTTAATAACAAAGTTGAATTTTTATATCAAGATCTCGAGAAGCTGTTAATTGTTGTGCACGAGCAGTGTTATAGCTAAAGAGAATGGTGACATTCACGCTGTATAGATAGTGAATGTTACAATTTCTTTTTAAAATATAAAATATATTTTTTAAATGTTACAAAAATTTTTTTTCTTATGCAGAATGAATTTTAAATGTGTACACATATTTTCATTGCGAGTATAATTTGTGATGAAATAAGATTACACGTTTTTAAGGAGATATTAATTTTTTGATTCTCAATATTTAATTTAAGCATTAGGCAACGTTAAAGTTGCAAAAAAGTTACAATAAATTTAAAAAAATATATCAGAACTTTCATTCCAACATTCCAAAAATTAGATCTTAAGGCATATATGATTTGGAATTTTGAGCTAGTTTCCAAATTCTTAACAAATATTTATGTTGAATATTGAGTGAGATTATACTTCGATTTCTCTTGAGACAATATAGAAGAGAAGTGACACATTTTGAACATAATCGATTTGATACTGAAACCCTTTTTGAACTTTATGGGGTGTTTTCATTTTTACGTATTTTCTTAATTTCTATATATTTTACCATTATTATTTACTATTAACACTGTCGTGTATTACGACATGTTGTGAGTGAACATATTCATATTTACATTAGCACCTAAACTGAATCCGATTCTGTTAATAGTCGTAAATTCCCGTGTGGATTCGTTATTTTCACGGACGGTGTTTTTATTTTAAGTATCATTACGAACATTTATTCAATATTTTTGTGACCATTTGTTGTACATTTGTTTCGAATACCAAAGAAAAGTGGTAAACTGAAAACGTAAACTAGAACAATGTTAAAGAAATATGCAAAAAGTTGTACAAAGTAAGGTATCTATGGTTCTTTGAAAGCTCAATATTTTTTTGCATACAAATAGTTTATCGGTGAAGTAAGGTGATTGTAAGGGTAGGACCCTAAATATTTTTATGAATATATTTCATAGTTTCTTTGACTTATAATCTAAACACATGCTTATTTGTTTAACACTTTTAATTTACATTTCATATAAAAGTTTTAATTTGATAACAGCACTGCACTCAGTTTTCTATTTAAAAAATTATGCATGACTGTTTTGAATTTTATTCTTATACGACTTTTATAGCTAAATCTAGTAATTCGTGTACTACACAGTAGACTGTATCACTGTTTGAAATAGGTATATGCTGCTGAGGTTGAGGAGCAATAGATAAGCCTCGATATTAATCATAAGAATATCAAAACATTTATGTGGAAAATCCCTACGATCATGAAATATGTTCCGGATTTCTATCTTAAGTGCCCCTGCGGTTTTCCGAGATTATCTGACATAAAGAAAAGTAGGCAACATTATTTGTATAAAATGTAGACACTTGGGAGCGCTTTGGAATGTACGGAAATCAATTACTGTATAAAAACTTATTAGAAACATTCATTTAACGGTTGTGTATTTTCATTTTTTAACAGATATTTAACAGCGGTTTTCCTACTGTTTCTTAGATGTGTTAGAATTACATAAGAGTTCCGGAAAAGAGCACAAAAATTTTTTATTTTTGTATATTATCGCAATTACATAAACTAAAATATATGTTTTTATTAATAGCTTGCTATAACTTTTCAGCTAAGTAATTTGAAACGTTTAATAATTTTGATATATTTGCACACATTTCCATGTTTTTTCGCAATTTTGTAATGTTTATTTTTAAGTTATCAATACCATTAAAGATGATTTGGCAAATTTGAATTATGGGAATTGTATGAAACAATATTTTCTTTTATATTCAAATTCTGCTGCATTTATACTGCCATATATACAGGGTGTGGCCTGTATAATCTGTATAAATTAAACTACAGCTTCCTAACGATATTTGTAATAGAATTAACAAATCGTCGTTGAAAGATAGAAAGATACTTATCAATTTTTGGGGAACTTTTAATGCAGAATTACAAACTAAGAAAAATAGATATTTATAAAAAAAACTGATATCTTCTTATTATAATAATTAATAGTAATTACTATCTTAAATGCATTGTTGTTACTGCAAAAGTTCGCAAACAAAACCACATCCGTAAGCATCTGTAGTTGCCAAGTGCGTGCACTAAACAAACACCATTACAATATGGAACAAAATGAAATAAAACTTACCATTTACCAAAAGTTTAAATTGATCCCCATTAGCGCGGATACAGGCATGGCACCGACGCACCCAATTTTGGCGAATATTCAAATACACAGTTTCGCAATTCTTCCACCGTAGCAATTGGAAAATTGTGAACCAATGACTTCAAGTGACTCCAAAGATAAAAGTCCATTGAAGTTAGATCGGGTGACCGAGGTGACCACGGCACAGGACCAAACCGTCCAATCCATCGCTGAGGAAACATTTCATTCAAAAATGTCGTTACTTATCGAATACTGTGTGGAGGAGCCCCATCTTGAAGATAAAACATGCGTGCCCGAACTTAATGCCACATCGTCCAATAATTCAGGCAACCGGTTCTCCAAAAAGTCACCATGTGGTCTGTGATTGGCCTATTTAGTCGTCCTTCAAAGAGGTAGGGACCCACAAGTACATCGCCTATTATGCCAGGCCAAACATTTTCCGAGAACCGATGTAGAAAATGAGTTTCCCTAATCGTGTGAGGATTTTCATCGGCCCATATGTGCATATTATGGAATTTCGCTTCATCACGAGTAAATATCGCCTCATCTGTTACACTAACATAAGAAGGAAAGTCTACTAGATTGGCACATGGCCGTAAAAACCATCTGCAAAAACGCATTCATTGATCACAATACGGGTGTAAAATCTGTTGAACTAGTTGCAGATGATAGGGGTGTAACAGCTGGCGCCTTAAGATGCGATGTACGGTACTAGATGAGGTTCCTACTTGCTGTGCGAGTCGTCGAGTACTAATTGTGGGATCCTCGTCAAGATTTTCCAACACTGTTTCTTCAACATTAAGGTTCACTTCCTGACCACGTCCTTCTTCTCAAGGAATAACACTTCCCGTATCTCGCAGCCGCTGAACACACTGTAGGATTGTATTTGTACATGGGTGGTGATGTTGTGGCCATCGTTCCCGGTACAACCTATTCGCCGCGAGCGCATTTTCTCCGGCTGCACCATACACTAACACCATATCGACACGTTCGGAAATAGTAAATGCATTGTTTTCTCGGTTCATTGTAAAACTAGTTTGTGCGCAACTAAAAAATTAAGCAAAGTAATAAATAGGAATCTCGATTTTAATGTAATCGGCACGTTAATCTTATTTTTTACTTCTTTACTTATCTTTCACTTTTTATCACTGATCGTCGATGGACGATGCTTAATATTTAATAATTAATTGAATAATGAATTCGGTACAATAACAAAATCAGTTGACTGCACAATTTTTTTGATAATGTAACTTAACCTTCTTTTAGTATTAGATTATATCGACTTAAATTATGTGGTTATTTCATCTTGGGTCGCATAAAAATATTTCCAAAGTTTTTAATAAATAACACAGGGTCGGCCTTCATTTTCGTTGAATACATGAACTTTAATTTGCAAAAAGAAAACGCGAAGATAGAACTTTTTTGTATATAAGTTTTCTATTACAAATCTCATCAGGAAGATGTAGTTTAATTTTTATAGATTATACACGCCACACTCTATATACAACTAAAGGGTTATTTGGGCCCTGGGAGTAGGATGCACATTTCCATCTCATTCTAGATCAAGTAATCTCATTTTGATTTGTGTATTTCAGGGCAGGAAAGTCCAGTTGTAGTTTATAATTGAATTGTTTTTTAGGGTTGCCCCAAAACATTTTTTAATGATTTTGATGAATGTTTGATTTTGTGAAAAATTTTATATAAAAAAGTTATGATAAATTTTCTAGTCAGTAATAGCCCTTTAGAGGCTCACGGTTTTATTAGTTGCTAATAACAAGTTTGCCATATTTAAAAAGTATCACTTAATCGAGAAAAAAGTTACAGAAAAACATTATTTAAAAAATATATATTTGAGGTCATTTAACACTATTTATATTGAAATTACTTCTAAATTATTTGAACTTATTTTCAAAGCACTATATATTGTCATTATTAATATGATCAAAATAGAGAACAACAAGAAAACAAAATTGTGATTGCAAGAATTGCAGGGGGATAAAAAAATGAGAACAGTAGTATCTATATACAGGATGATTCAGTCACAATGTCATTAATTTTAACCATGTATTCGGAAGGCCTAATAAAGACAGAAAATCGAAAAATTACTGGACTTTTTAAAAGATAAGCAAGTTATCCCTTAACTCCCGTTAATTCGGCGCCGGCAAACTATAGAACGTTCGAACGTTGAAGCGAAACAGCTGATTTCTCCAGTCGTCTTGAATTTTGCAATTGGTTTCAAAATCAAAGTGCAGAGGTTCCCAACTTTAATAACAATGTGCTATGGACGTATGAGTGAGTGTTTTTTTAGCCGTACTGTCATTTTAAATAGGTAGGTACCATACTACTCTTTGAAAAGCAATAAGTCACATAAGGTATACATAAGTATACGTACTACAAACTGAATAACAAATTAAACATGGTACTAAAAACTCATATTCAATTATAAAATATAGTGAAAACGTTAAGAAATATTAAAAGCTAGGATAATGACCGAGTATTTTTAAAAAATTTTAATCGCGTATTTGTATTGTACTCATTTTCCCTATCTTCCTNTCCTCGTCAAGATTTTCCAACACTGTTTCTTCAACATTAAGGTTCACTTCCTGACCACGTCCTTCTTCTCAAGGAATAACACTTCCCGTATCTCGCAGCCGCTGAACGCACTGTAGGATTGTATTTGCACATGGATGGTGACGTTGTGGCTATCGTTCCCGGTACAACCTATTCGCCGCGAACGCATTTTCTCCAGCTGCACTATATACTAACACCATATCGACACGTTCGGAAATAGTAAATGCATTGTTTTCTCTTTTCATTGGAAAACTAGTTTGTGCGCAACTAAAAAATTAAGCAAAGTAATAAATAGGAATCTCGATTTATGTAATCGACACGCTAATCTTATTTTTTACTTCTCTATAAAAATTATACTGTCATTATCGTGGAATTACAAAATAAACGCTTTTGTGTGGAATCTTTCACTTTTTAACACTGATGGGTTGATGGATGCTTAATATTTAATAATTAAGTGAATAATGAATTCAATACAAATACAAAATCAGTTGACTGCACAATTTTTTTGATAATGTAACTTAACCTTCTTTTAGTATTACTAGTATTAGATTATACCGACTTAAATTATATGCTTATTGCATCTTGGGTCGCATAAAAACATTTCCAAAGTTTTTAATAAATAACACAGGGTCGGCCTTCATTTTCGTTGAATAAATGAACTTTAATTTGCAAATAG
The DNA here is from genome assembly GCF_000390285.2 of Anoplophora glabripennis. Lineage (NCBI taxonomy): Eukaryota > Metazoa > Arthropoda > Insecta > Coleoptera > Cerambycidae > Anoplophora > Anoplophora glabripennis. The sequence goes on from NW_019416416.1 coordinate 73,636, forward strand.
AAAACGCGAAGATAGAACTTTTTTGTATAAAAGTTTTCTATTACAAATCTCATCAGGCAGCTGTAGTTTAATTTTTATAGATTATACACGCCACACCCTGTACACAACTAAAGGGTTATTTGGGCCCTGGGAGTAGGATGCACATTTCCATCTCATTCTACATAAAGTCCAGTTGTAGTTTATAATTGAATTGTTTTTTAGGGTTGCCCCAAAACATTTTTTAATGATTTTGATGAATGTTTGATTTTGTGAAAAATCTTAAATAAAAAAGTTATGATACATTTTCTAGTCAAAAATAGCCCTTTAGAGGCTCACGGTTTTATCAGTTGCTAATAACAAGTTTGCCATATTTAAAAAGTATCACAATCGAGAAAATAGTTACAGAAAAACATTATTTAAAAAAATATATTTGAGATCATTTAACACTATTGATATTGATATTTCGTGTCACCTTCTAAATTACTTGAACTTATTTTTAGAGCACGCTATATATTGTCATTGTTAATATGATCAAAATCGAGGGCAACAAGAAAACAAAATTGTTATTGCATCACTGTTCAATTGCAGAACAAAGATAAATTATGATTAACGATAGAGATTGGCAGCACTGTCATCTATTAGCTGGAAAAGCACTGGAAAAATGAAGACATAATTTCTAAGCAAAATTTCCAAATTCCTTTATAATGTCATGCCCTGTAGTATAACAACGCTAGGTTCGACAAAAAAATAAGTAAACGTAGTTGTGGCCAAGAATATGTGATCGTCATAAGGAATACCTACGTTGTGTGTATCTATTTTTATATTGACCGGTAGGCACTGGCTACTAACTTTTTTAGAGGGGATGTATGGTTTAATTTTATAAAAGAAAAACAGAGTAAATACACCTAACTTTATTTACATACAACAGTATTCAAACGAAACATGTGACATATAGAAAGAACAACAAAACATTAACAACTATTTAACATAGAATGAGAGTGCCAGGCTCACCTAGAGCTCCTGCGGGGAAAGAGCATGGCAGAGAAACCCACGATCATTGCTCTTACCACCCAAATATGAATGCAAAACAACCGCTAATCAAAATGCATAAATTAAGAATCTTTGCTAATGATAAATAAGACCTGTCTCATTTAATGTGTCACTAAATGTCATCTGTTACCTCATATTAGTCATACACACTTCCAAGTAAAACTGAAGAGGTTTGGTGTTAGTTAGCCGGCAGAGCCGGAAGGTACTGGAGTCCCATACGGGAGGCAATCCAGCTATAGTTGAGATTTCGGAAGATCCTTCATAACACTGGAGTCCCATACGGGAGGCAATCGAGCTTAATCCAGATTCGTTCCGCACGGGCGAAAATGTTAGTAAACTCAACAAGGCTCGTATAGACGTGTGACATAAAGTGGACACAAGAAATCAAAGAACAACCTGATCTTGTTTAAAACAAGTTAAATGTGAAATAAAGAAGTCGTTATTGTACTATCTGGGCGGTCTCGACAAAATACATATTTGAACATGTCATAAATAATGAACAACCTTAAATAATAATTGTAACAATTTTATATTAGAAAAATATACGCCCCTAAGCGTAAGACAATGAAGGTTAAACATATACAGAATTATTATCATGAGACATCTATATTTTACGAACAACGTCATCATTACAAAAACAAGTTAGCTGTAAAACAAAGGAGTCATTATTGTAAAGTCGGGGGCGCCCACGACGATATACATATTTTAACATGAAATAAATAATGAGCAATCGTTAATAATA